>NC_057804.1:282947935-282948721 GCF_018294505.1 Triticum aestivum | reverse complement strand
AGAATAGGATTAACGAAAAGCAGTAACATGCTACACTACTCTAATGCAAGCAGTATAGAATAGAATAGGCGATATCTGGTGATCAAAAAGGGGGGGGCTTGCCTGGTTGCTCTGGCAAGAGAGAGGGGTCGTCAACACCGTAGTCGAACTGGTCAGCAGCAGCGTCGATCTCGTAGTCTACCGGAGAGAAGAGGGGGAAGAAATAATGAATACAGAGCAAACAAAGCATCACAAAATATAACAAGGCAATACGCGGTGTTCGGGGTGCCCTAACGCGGTAGTAGATGATACCGGTGAAGGGGGGAAAACATCCGGGAAAGTATTCCCGGTGTTTCGTGTTTTCGGGCAGAGGAGCCGGAGGGGAAAAGTTGCGAGTTCGATAGGTTAGGGGTGTGTGGCGGACGAACGGACTGCGTATCCGGAATCGTCTCGTCGTTCTGAGCAACTTTCATGTTGAAAATATTTTAATCCGGATTACGGATTAAAAGATATGATTTTTAAAAGATTTTATTAATTTCTGGAATTTTAATTAATTATTTAATTAATTCGAAAATGCATTTATGACATCAGCATGATGTCATGCTGACGTCAGCAGTCAACAGGGTTGACAGAGTCAACCCTGACAGGTGGGTCCCGTTCGTCATACACTGTTAACTAATTATCTTAGTTAAGTTTAATTAATAGTAGTTAATTAGGTTAATTAGTCATTAGGTTTAATTTATCAGGATTAATTAAATTAATTATTTACTTAATTAATTAATCATTTTTATTTATTATTATATATAT
>NC_057804.1:282883280-282947236 GCF_018294505.1 Triticum aestivum | reverse complement strand
GTCTCTCTCTTCTTTTCTTTTGTTTTTACTTTTTTCCTTTTACTTTTCTTTTCTGTTTTATGACTAGTTTTCTTTTATTTTAGTTTTACAAAATACACCAATGGTTCCTAAATTGGTATTGCTAATACATACTACTGCCACATTAATTTGGGTAACTAAATAAAATAGTTTAATATTTTATTTATTGTAAAAGGAATTCAACTAATTGTTTTGCTACTATTCAAAACATTTTAGAGTATTTATGCGTTTTATAAAAGTGTGGTTCCTCCACCATAATTACTTATGAATTAGTTGGAACCACCCGAACACTTTAGTTTTAATATTTGAAAACTTTTATTTTTTTGACTTTATTTTGAATTTGAATTTTGAATCGGATTTGAACTAACGCGAGATTCGTCAACAGTAACCGAGGTGATGTGGCATCATTATTGGGGATTACTGTAGCTTAATTACCCGGGCGTCACAGCTGGAGAGCTCCGTTCCGACCCTATTCGGCCACCCCTAGCCACGCTACGGGTACGGGCAGGTGCGCCTCGATCTCCTCTTCCTTCCTATCCTCTCAGATCTCATCGCCGGGCACTCCTCGCCGGAAAAAGCGTCGTCGCCGCGCCGCTCGACTATGTGTCTCTTCCCCTCCCCCTCCAACTTGACCGATGGGGCCTGCTGTCAGCCACTCAGTCGCGCCCGAAGCAGTATGAGTGGTGGCGCCCTGCTGGTTTACACCTTCGACATCACCCCCCTCTGATTTTTCTTTTATTCAAATTTAATTCAAATTTTGACCAGGACTTTGACTAGCTGTAACTCCTAAACTACAAGTCCAAATGAGTTGATTCTTTTTTGCATTGTGTTCTTACTGGAAAATCCTAGCAGCACACCCAAGATGATATTTTTCTCTACTGTCTAGAATTTCTGGTAATTTTCAGAAGTGTTCTTGATATTTTCTTTTTGTCATTTGATGTATTTTCAGAAGGTGAAGCTTGTCTTGAAGGCATCCAGGAGAAGTGTGAAGCTCCTCTGCACTAAGGCAAGCCACAATAACTTTTTCATGGTGTCTTTCCAATATCCATGATTTTCCAACTTGAATATATGATAATTTTGGCATATAGTTATTATTATGAATATTGCTTGTGCAAGAATTGTTTGTCATGATCAATATGTTTAGTTAACAGAAATGAGTACTTGAACTAGTGAGATATAACATGGGTAGTTTGACTAAATGATTTTTACATGACTATGGTATCATGAATATTGGTAGTATTTTTCATATATGCATGATGAGTTTCATATGATAAATGACAACGAAAAGTTATGAGTATAAATGACGAGTAAGAAAGAACCAGTAAGTTGAGTGATGATTTGTGCAAGTAGAACTTTGATAAGGTTGATCTGTTTTTTCTTAGTGATATGTGATGCATGTCATATGGTTGCATGAGCATGGCATATGGTGACTCGAGCATTTTATTTCAAGTTAAACCTGATGTTAATTGAACTTGAACATAAAGTTGATCGGGTCATGGTGCCACTGAATTGGGCTGACAAGTGCAACCACATTTGCCTTAGTATGGGGAGGCCGTTAGTTGGCCCATTGTCATGCCCCTTGTCGGTGCCTCCAATGAGGGAAGGTTATGGGCGTGCGTTACCTTGGCCCGGTAAGGAGACATAACCTTGTGTGCCCATTGTTGTTATGGTACCTTGTCCCCGTTTGGGACCGCTTATTTGCCACGACGGTGGCCATTTGCCTTTGGTACGCTGGGGCCACCCATGACTTAGCCTAGTGGGGAGTTGGTCGGAGTGGCCGAAAGGGTGTCATGGCAATGGGAGAGTTCTGTCGGAATGACGTTGGTCCACCTGAATGGGAGTGCGAGGCCATGGGTTCCGTGGTGTGGGTACAGTGCACTACCTCTGCATAGTGTATTAATCTATCGATAGCCACGCCCGCGGATAAGGGCCCAGTTCATTAGTAAGTCACACCATGGATCAACTTTCATAAACCATGGATCAACTTTCATAAAGAAATCTTGCACACTAAGTTATTTGCAATGCACTGGTTGAATCATGATGATGTCAATGAGACTGACTGTTGTGGTATCATTTGTGATCCATGAGTGATCATCGTTTGGTTACAAGGTAACCCGTTGAACCGAGTATGGTTCAGTTTGTGATCCTTTTTGATCACCGTTTGGTTGTGAGGCAACCCGTTGGTAAGAGAGTATGAGTGACTTAGTACACAAGTTTGGTTTCACTGCATGAGTGGCATGTTGTTGTTTGCATTTAAACTTGATTAAATGTCATGATATTTTTTCATTATGGTTATGCTTGTTGTGAGATTGCAATTACATTCAATGTACTGACCTGGCGTGTTATACTAGATTTCAGGAAAGTCTAACTGGATCGGAGTGCTGCCGTGTCTAGATCATGTCCACATCGGTGTCCCTGTGCTATGGAGTCCCGCTACATCGTTGTTCCGCTGCCGTGTAGATGTCGTGCTCGAGGCCCCTTTATGTTCACTAAATAATGTACATATTGTTCAGCCGCATCGAGTGTGCCACCTGGCCTTGCTACTTAATGTAATATCGCACTATGCTTCCGCTAGTCTCAATAAAGCGGTTATTTTCTGTACCAAGATGTTGTGTATTGCCAGAAGACATGATCTCTGGGTTGGCAATGCAAGGTAACCGGTTGCTCTGAGCCGGGGTGCCACACTAGACGCCATACTCTCCTAGGTTATGAAACCAAGGCTATGATCACCAAAGCTATGGAAATCAAGGCAAAGGAGACCAAAGCTCTGATACCACTTCTAGGATCAAAAGTATGTCTAGAGGGGGGTGATTAGACTACTTGACGAAATAAAAACCTAGCCTTTTCCCAATTTTATTCTTGGCAGATTTTAGAAACTTAGCACTAGTCAAGCAATCAACCTACACATGCAATTCTAAGAGTATAGCAGCGGAATGTAAATCATTGCATACGAAGGTAAAGGGGAGGAGTTTAGCGGGAGCAAATGCAGTGTTGACAAGGAGATTTTTGGCGTGGTTCCAATAGGTGGTGCTATCGTACATCCATGTTGATAGAGACTTCAGCCCACGAAGGGTAACAGCTACGCGAGTCCACGGAGGGCTCCGCCCAAGAAGGGTCCACGAAGAACAACCTTGTCTATCCCACCATGGCCATCGCCCATGAAGGACTTGCCTCACTTGGGTAGATCTTCACGAAGTAGGCGGTCTCCTTGCCCTTACAAACTCCTTGGTTCAAATCCACAATTTTGACAAAGGCTCCCAAGTGACACCTAACCAATCTAGGAGACACCACTCTCCAAAAGGTAATAGATGGTGTGTTGATGATGAACTCCTTGCTCTTTTTCTTTAAATGATAGTCTCCCCAACACTCAACTCTCTCACACAGATTTGGCTATGGTGGAAAGATGATTTGAGTGGAAAGCAACTTGGGGAAGGCTAGAGATCAAGATTCTTGTGGTTGGAATGGAATGTCTTGGTCAAAATACATGAGTAGGTGGTTCTCTCTCAGAAAATGAATGCAGGAAGTGTAGGCATATTCTGATTGCTCTCTCCATGAATGAAGATGGGTGGAGGGGTATATATAGCCTTCACACAAAATCTAACAGTTACACACAGATTCCCAAACTCGGTGAGACCGAATGGTGAAACTCGGTCAGACTGATTCAATTCAAAATGCGAACGCTAGGCTTTTCGGTGGGACCGATGTGCTAGGGTTAGGGCATAATCTGGTCCCACTGAGACCAATCACATGAACTCATGGGACCGATTTCAGTAATAGGCACACAGAGAGTTGGTCAGCAAACTCAGTGGGACCGATTCGCTCATTTTGGTGAGACCGTAACGTTATGAAAAGGAAACAGGTAGTTTGCATTATGAACTTGGTGGGACCGATAGCTTATTTCGGTGAGACCGAAATGTTACGAAGGGAAACAGGGAGTTTGCAATCCCATCTTGGTGAGACTGAAATCCCTATCGGTGAAACTGAACTGATTAGGGTTTGTGGCAGTGGCTATGTCAAATGAACTCGGTGGTGCCGTATAGATCAAATGGTGGGGCCGAGTTTGACTTTTCGGTTTAGGACATATGTGGAAATGAGAAAGTGGCTGAGGGTTTTGGAGCATATCACTAAGCATTTTGAGCAAGCAAGCCATTAAGCAACACCTCATCCCCTTTTAATAGTATTGGCTTTTCCTATGAACTCAATGTGATCTTGGATCACTAAAAAGAAAATGTAGAGTCTTGAGCTTGTTGCCAATATGTGTCCTTAGCATTTTGAGGGGTTCACATCTCTAGTCCATGCCAGGCCAATCATTGAACTTTCCGAAATGATCATCCTGAAAGAGTATTTGTTCAATGAGCTATATGTTGTTAACAATTACCAAAACCACCCAGGGATTAGTTGAACTTTCACCCCCGTGGGCCCCACTACCCATCAGGGCATGCCAGGGGCCTCTGGCATGCCCTGGTGTCTTGTGGGCCCCATGGGCCTCCCCCAGGTGCTCCCCTTTGCCCCAAGTTGTCTTCTGATCCCAAAAAATCTCCAAAAAGTTTTGCTGTGTTTGGACTCCGTTTGATAGGATATTCTGTGATGTCAAAAAACAAGCAAAAACATCAACTAGTACTTGGCACTATGTCAATAGGTTAGTCCCAGAAAATGATATAAAGTTGCTATTAAATGATTGTAGAACATCTAAGAATGACAATACAACAACACGAAACAATCAAAAATTATAGATATGTTGGAGACGTATCAGCATCCCCAAGCTTAATTCTTGCTCGTCCTCGAGTAGGTAAATGATAAAAACAGATTTTTTGATGTGGAATGTTGCCTACCATGTTCATGACATATTCTTTTCTTTTGTAGCATGGACATTTGGACTTTTAGATGGGTCAAAGCTATGGTCTATATTTGACATGAAGACTTGAATACTCAAGCATATCAACAAGCAACCATGTCTTTCAAAATATCAACACTAAATAAAGTTATCCCAAGCCCATCATGCTCAATCATTGATCCATTCACGAAACACACTCGAATATTAGCTACATCCAATGCTCAAGTATGGTCATAGTTCTCCCTAGTTGGTGCTTTATTAGCGAAGATGGAGACTCAAATAAGAAAAAAAATGCAAAAAATTAAATTGATAGGCCCTTCACAAAGGGAAGCAGAGATTTTTAGAGGTGCTAGAGCTGAAAGCTCAAATTAAGAGATATATTTTTTGAGAGGCATGCTTTTACCGTCAACGAAAACGACTGAGTAGTTCCCAATACTTTCCATGCTAGATACATCATAGGCGGTTCCCAAACAAAAAATAAAGTTTATTCCTTTTTCCACCATTCTTTCACAATCCATGGCTAGCCATATCCACGTATGCCTTCCATACCATCACTTTCCAAAGAATTTATTATTTGATAAAGGACTAGGCATCCCTATTACCGCCATAGTCTCGTGCAATGACAAGTGAATAAACACTCATCTTGAGAATAACACATCTAGCATGGAAAAATATTGGCCACCCCCTGCCGCTTCATGAGCGGTACGGGCACAAAAAAGTAAATTCATTTTGAAAATTAGAGATGGCACATACAAATTTACTTAGAACGACATGGAAATACCGCATAAAGGTAGGTATGGTGGACTCATATGGCAAAATTGGGTTTAAGAATTTTGGATGAACAAGTAGTATTCCAACTTAATACAAATGGAGGCTAGCAAATAGATTGAGAAGGAACCAACCAAGAAAGGAAAATTCACATAAGCGAGCATTAAGCATAACTAACACCGAATAATGCACCACAAGTAGGATGTAATTTCATTTCATAACTATTGACTTTCATTCTTGCATAGGGAATCACAAACCTTAACACCAATATTCTTACTAAATCACAGTTACTCACCAACATGGCTCACATATTACTATCATCATATCTCAAAACGATTACAAAGAATCAAGTTTATTTTGTCCAATGATCTTCATGAAAGTTTTTAATATATCCCTCTTGAATATCTATCACTTTGGTACTAATATGCTATGTTGCAATTGCTTTTGATAAGCTCAACAAAGTGAAGAACATGAGCATAAAATTTTTCATCTCTCAAAATAATATAATTGAAGCATGAGAGAATTTCTTAAAAAATTCTTAAAATAAATCTAAGTGAAGCTTGAGAGTATTTCTTTAAAAATATTAAATCACACCATGCTCAAAAAAATAAGTGAAGTACTAGAGCAATTCCATAACTCAAAAAATTGAAGTGAAGCACATAGAGCAATTTTAAGAAATCATAACATAATTTTGGCTCTCTCAAATAGGTATGTCCAGCAAGGATAATTCTGACAAAATAAAAAGCAAAACAAACAAAGACTCATATAATACAAGACACTCCAAGCAAAACTCATGATATGTGACGAATAAAAATATAGCTCCAAGTAAAATTACCGATGGTTGTGAGCAGAAAGAGGGAATACCTTCCGGGGCATCCCCAAGCTTAGTTGCTTGGTTCTCCTTGAATATTAACTTGGGGTGCCAGGGGCATCCCCAAGCTTAGTCTCTTTTCACTCCTTACTCCTTCATCTATCGAGACCTCACCCAAAACTTGAAAACTTCAATCAGACAAAACTTAACAAAACCTTCATGAGATCTGTTATTATAATAAAACCAATATTTGCTTTAAGTATTGTTGAAAACCCATTCATATTTTGTTTTTGCACTATACATACTGTATTATAACTTTACCATGGCTTATACCCCCCCCCAATACAATCCATAGATTCATCAAAATAAGCACACAATGCAAACAAAACAGAATATGTCAAAAATAGAACAGTTTGTAAAGATGCGAATTTTACTCATACTTCTGTAACTCCAAACATTCTATAAAATTAGGACAATAGAAGAAATTTGTATGTCAATCTTTTGAAAAAAAAACTTAGAATTTTTCGTCACTTCTATGAATTTAAACAATTCTGTTACTGGACGCAAAAGTTTCTGTTTTTCAATAGGATCAAATCAACTATCACCCAAAGCTATCCCAAAGGCTTTACTTGGCAAAAACACTAACTAAAACATAAAAAACACAATCATAACAGTGGCATAATAGTGAGAACACTCAAGAATAGAAATAAAAAGGCAAAACATAAATTTAGTTCATTGGGTTGCCTCCCAGCAAGCGCTATCATTTTATGCCCCTAACTAGGCATAATGCATAGATTCAAGTATTGTCATCTTTAGTTTTCGCCCCATAGGATGCCCCCATGATTGATTCATATGGTGGCTTAATTCCTATTCTAGGGAAGTGTTCCATACCCTTTCTTAGTGGAAGCTGAAATTTAATATTCCCTTCTATCATACCAGTCAAGGCACCTATATTGCGTAAAAACGGTCTACTAAATATAATGGGACAAGACGGATTGCAATCAATATCAAGAACAATAAAGTCTATGGGCACATAATTCTTATTTTCAAGAATAAGAACATGATTAATTCTTCCCAAAGGCTTTTTAATAGTAGAATCTGCCAAGTGCATATTAAGAGAACATTTTTCAATATTGGTAAAACCAAGCACATCACATAAAGATTTCGGAATTGTGGAAACACTAACACCCAAATCACATAAAGCAAAACACTCATAATTTTTGATTTTGACTTTAAAGGAAGGTTCCCACTCATCATATAATTTTCCAGGAAACGAGATCTCTAATTCCTACTTTTCTTCTAAATCTTTCATCATGGCATCCACAATATGTTTAGTAAAAGCTTTATTTTGTTCATAGGCATGGGGTGAATTTATCATGGATTGCAAAAAAGAAATACATTCAGTCAGCAATTGTCATAATTAAAGTCTTTCTAATCCAAAAGAGTCAACACATCACTAGTTAAAGTTTTGACCTCTCCAAACCCATTTATATCAATTTTTTCAACAAGATTTCACCCTCTGAATCATCGGGACGCCTTCTAGCTAAAGTTGACTCTTCTTCAGTCCCTTTATCATCAATTTTAATGTTACTAAAGAAGGAATTAATAGAAGAAACACCAATCATTTTCAGATCTTCATCATTTTTATGAAAGCAATCGGCAGAAAACACCCTTTCTAAAAATTCTCTTTTAGCTGTAAGCATAGCGGTTCTTTTCTTAATTTCATCCATATAAACATACAAAGATTCAATTGGTTCATTCAAATCAACCTTAGGTTGAAAAATTTTAATCTTGATATTTTCTACATCATGGGGAATTCTATCAATGCTTCTAGACATATCATCAATCTTATTCAACTTTTCTTCTATCATAGTGTTGAAAACTTTTTGAGCATTGTTCTTTAATATTAGTCTCAAGATCAGAGGGGTTCCTATTATTATTGTAAGAAGAATTTCCATAGGAATTGCCATAATTATGAGGAATTTCCAGGAAAAGGCCCAGGATTAAAATTACCTCTATAAGAATTGTTATTAAAATTGTTTCGCGAGACAAAATTCAAATATGTGGGATCACTATTTTGCTCAATCAAAGTAGACAAAGGCACATCATTAAGATCAATAGGAGCATTTTTACTAGCAACCAATTACATAAGAGCATCAACTTTTTCACACAAAGTACTAATTTCTTCAACCGAATTAACTGTTTTAGTAGTAGGTGCTCTTTCGATATGCCATTGTGAATAATTTGCCATAATATTATCAAGAAATTTAGTAGCTTCACCCAAATTAATCTCCTTAAAAGTACCACCCGCAACGGAATCTAAAATATTTCTAAAAACAAAATTCAATCCTGCATATTTTTTTTGTATAATCATCCAAAGATTTAAACCATGAGTAGGACAATTTCTTAGCATCAATTTCATTATTTCCCAAGATTGTGCAACATGTTCATGCTCAGATTGCTTAAAATTGATGATTTGAGTTCTAGGGGAAATATTTTTCGCGGGCGGAAAATACTTAGTAATAAAAGCATCTTTGCACTTATCCCAAGAATCAATACTATTGTGAGGCAAAGAAAAAAACCAAAGTTCTGCACGATCCCTCAAAGAGAAAGGAAACAATTTAAACTTCACAATATCATTGTCCACATCTTTTTTCTTTTGCTTATCACACAATTCTACAAATGTGTTTAGATGGGACGTGACATCCTCATTAGGAGTACCGGGAAATTGATCTTTCATAACAAGATTCAACAAAGCGTCATTAATATCACATGACTCCGCACTTGTGGCAGGAGGAGCAATCGGAGTACTAATAAAATCATTATTATTGGCATTGGAAAAATCACACAAATTTGGTATTTTCTTGAGACATCGTGACTATGCAAACAAGATTGCAAGCAAAAAGATAGATCTGACAAGAAAAAGGTGAACGAAAAATAAGGCGAATAAAAAGGCAAATTTTTGTGAAGTCGGGGAGATGAAAATGAGAGACAAATGCCAAATAATGTAAATTGCAAGGAGATGTGATTTGTGATTAGGAACCTGATAGATGTCGATGATGTCTCCTCAGCAACAGCGCCAGAAATTCCTTTGACGTGGCTAGAGACTGCATCGGTATTTCCCCAAAGAGGAAGGGATGATGTAGCACAGCTACAGTAAGTATTTCCCTCAGTTGTGAAACCAAGGTATCAATACAGTAGGAGAACCAAGCAACACTATGTAAACGGTACCCACACACAAAGAAAAAATACTTGCAACCCAACGCGTAAGAGGGGTTGTCAATCCCTCCTTGGTAAAAAGATAGATAAAGTTTTGGTAGATTGGATAAATAGATATGAATAAAACAAATGCGGTTAAAGATAGATCGAAAAGCAAATATGATAAAATATAGACCTGGGGGCCGTAGATTTCACTAGTGGCTTCTCTTGAGAAAATAGCACACGGTGGGAAAACTAATTACTGTTGGGCAATTGATGGAAGAACAAATAATTATGACGATATCCAAGGCAATGATCATGAATATAGGCATCACTTCAAAGATTAGTAGACTGACTCTTGCCTACATCTACTACTATTACTCCACACATCGACCGCTATCCAGCATGCATCTAGTTAATTAGGTTCATGGAGAAACAAAGTAATGCAATTAGAACAATGACAAGATGTAGAAAAGATCTACTCATGTAGGAATACAGTCCATCCTTTTATCCTTAATAGCAATGATACATGCATGCCTCGCTACCCCTTCTGTCACTGGGTGAGGACACCGCAAGATCGAACCCATCACAAAGCACCTCTTCCAACTGCAAGAAAAATCAATCTAGTTGGCCTAACTAATCCAAAGATTCGGAGAAGAAATACGATGCTATAAATAATCATGCATATAAGAGATCAAAGAAGACTCAAATAATATTCATGGATATAAATCTGATCATAACTCGAACTTCATCGGTTCCCAACAAACACAACGCAATAAGTTGTTACATCAAATATATCTCCAAGAGACCATTGTATTGATAATCAAAAAGAGAGAAGAAGCCATCTAGCTACTACGTACCGACTCGTAGGCCTACGGTGAACTACTCACACATCATCGCAGCACCACCAATGAGGATGATGAACCCTCTGTGATCGTGTTCCCCTCTAGCAAGGTGCCAGAATAGGGCTCTAGATTGGATCTCATGGTTCTAGAACTTGTGGCGGCTGGAATTGTGTTTCGTCGACTCCCCTTGGGTTTTTTGGAATATTTGGGCATTTATAGAGATGAGAAGCGGTGGAGCAGACCCCCGTGGGTCCGAAAATCCGTCAGGCATGCCAGGGGCCTCTAGCACGCCCTGGTGTCTTGTGGGCCCCACAGGCCTCCCCAAGGTGCTTCCTTTGCTCCCAAGTTGTCTTCTGGTCCAAAAAAATCTCCAAAAAGTTTAGCTATGTTTTGACTCAGTTTGATAGGGATATTCTGCAAAGTAAAAAACAAGCACAAAACAACAACTAGCACTGGGCACTATGTCAATAGGTTAGTCCCAAAAAATGTTATAAATTTGCTATAAAATGATTGTAAAACATACAAGAATGATAATATAACAATATGGAACAATAAAAATTTATAGATACGTTGGAGACGTATGAGTTGGCTTTGATACCAACTTGTGATGCCCCTGACTCAACCATGCACTAATCATACACGCAAACACGCACGAGCAAGCCCAGGGACTCATGAGAAGATATCACAACACAGCTCTAGACACAAAATAAAATAAAATAATACAAGCTTTATATTGCAAGCCAGGGTCCTCGAGGGCTCGAATAGAAGTCAGCGGAAGCAACAATATCTGAGTATAGACACAATTAGACAAGTTTGGCCTAAGAAGGCTGAGCAAAACAACGAGAACTAGATCGAAAAGGCGCAGGCCTCCTGCCTAGGAGCCTCCAAACTACTCCTCGTCGCCGGTCTCCATGTAGTAGTAGGATCCGTCGGTGGAGTAGTAGTTATCGACAGGGTCGGCTCGCTCCGGGGCTCTGTCATCTGTTCGCAGCATCCGGGTATGGGTTATAAGGGGTAGCAAAGCAATCCTGAGTACTTATCTAGAGTACTCGCAAGACTTACATCAGAACTATGCTAGATATGCATCGGTATCAAAAGAGGGGTTGTATCCGTGGACTATACTGCAGAAATGCCAGAATAGAGGGAAAGCTTAGTCTATCGAAGGCTAGCATCTTGCAGCGTCTTGTAGCATTAGAAGAGTGCGGATTAGTAGCATATAATAAGGCAATAAGTATGTAGTGGCAAAGCCCAGGGATCCTTCCTCAAATCCCTGCAAGAAAGCGATCCCAGAGATAAATATTAATTAATGTAACACAATATCCATTTCTAGTTGTAGTAGATCGGGATAAAACTCCGAGCATCCTATTACCATGGACACGACTATTCGAATGGATAACTTCCCTGCAGCAGTGCACCAACTTACCCACGCTCGAGTAACTCTGGCCGGACACACTTTTCCAGGTCATGCCTGGCCTAGACCGATCGACATGTCGTAGTCCTACCTAGGCTCCGCGGAGAGGTCCCCACCAGTCTACATCCTGAGCGCTCAGGGGTCTTGGGCCCATCGCCCTTTGCACTCTGGATTGTTGCGAGAAGGGTCGATACCAGCACCACCTCTATCCTGGATGGCGCGATCCGACCATGCCACACTGCTGAACTAGACGTCTAACAGAATTTTTGGAAGAAATGTGCGACGCCGAGTGCCTAAAACTTATCCCGCATGGTGGTTAGTGTGAAAAGGCCAAAGGCCTACTCAGATCTCATATGCAAATCATTAGTGTATTGGGCTCGCGGAGACGATCAGTGATCCTGTCGCCCCGTCTGGCGGACTTACGGCAAGGTTCAGGCCCATCCCTCTCCTGGGGCAGTCTGCCTGCCCGGCTGTGCCGCATAATTATCTCGCGGGTATCCTCACGGTCAACTCGACTTCACATCTCTCGCGGGTTCCCCTCGGGGTGGACCCGACTTCAACAAGGGATTGATGTAAAAACATGGTAACCGTGTGTCCATAATATCAAGGGGGAATCTGACGAGTTGCCCTCGTTGGATTCCAACTTGATATAACTGTCGAGGTGAACTTGAAGGAATCATTCTCGATGGGTTCACACTTGAGGGTTTGCTAGACAGAGGCATCACCGAAGGTGGTGATAGAGGAATCACCCTCGGTAACTGTAAGTGCATCAAGTGCCCCTTAGTGGTTTTGGAGTATTAAAGACGAATAGGTTGAGGAACTAATGAGTTTGTGAGTATGCACAGGAGACAGAGTCCTAGAAGATTTGGGTAACACATGGAAGACGACTCCTAAAAATGTATTTCTTCAAGTGAAGAAATTGGTGATGAAATCGATACGGCCTTTAAAGAAATTGATGTGAAGACTTTGAAGCTTGAAGACTTTGTTTTCATAGTTTCTTTTCTTCTTATTCGAGTCATAGGAAAAACTATACTGTCACAGGGGGTCTAGATGAATCATATTTCACATTTCCAAAGTGATGCACAAACCTATACACAAAAGCTGCTTCGAGTGAAGCCTTTGGAAATCTCCAGTACAGCTGACGCAATTGCTAGTGATAGTGACAAAGTTCATCTGGTCGTTGACAAATTTGTTCATGCTGAGGAGTTAGGAGTTTGCCAATGCGTTCTACCTAAAAGTGAGGAAATTGAGTGCCACGGCGAATTTGAGAGTTCAAATTCCGACCGTTGCTGCGACGCGTGCCAGCTGTCGAGTGGATCCTAATACTCGCAGTTGGCGAATCAGAGAAGGGCATTTATGAAAATTCATGTCGGGTGGCCCCTGGCTAAAAATAGCCGCCCCCCACAACCACTTGTTGGTTGGCTGCTCCGAGAGAAACTGACACTTGTTGTAACTGAGCAACCCATCTTCCGACGACTTTGAGAGAATCCTGAGCGAGGAAAACTCAGAGCCAAAGTGACTGAGCATCACTGAAGAGATTTATCTGTGTGACCTGACCCATATTACCTTTGAAGATTTTCATTCTTCCAGACGGTTATGCGTCAAGTTCTGAGTACACAATGTGCCGGTGAACAATTCTGTGAAGGTTTTTGAAATCTACCTTGAAAACTTACCACGAGTGATTGGGCGAGGACTAAGTGACCTTAGCTCAAGAGGAATACAGTGAGGACTGTGTGTCCTATGAGTTGCGACTCACACTACAAAAATACACTTCCGTGATGATACATGTTTGTCATAGTAGGTCGCATTTTCTGTCATGCATGTACATCCATGACGATTTTATGACAGAATCAAGATAGTCATACATGTGCTGTCGTAGAAGTGTTCCATGACATTACCAAAATTATCATCACGGAAGTGTCCACTTCCATGACGATAAATCGTGCGTCATAGAAGTGCTTTCATCAAGGGTGACCAACACGTGGCATCCACCGTAACGGGACGCCATTAACCGCCATTAACCTATCGGGTCCGTTTTTGGATCCGATAACCCGCTAACAGCCACGACCAATGCTGATTTTCCACGTGTAAAATTCTCATTGGCTGACGGATCCATGCGTCAGCTCCGCGTTGGCACAGGTGTCACTCATCCAACGGTCGAGATGGGCCTATGATATGTTGACACGTGAACGGGCCCAAAAGTGGCCCATAAAGTTTAAATGGGACGGCCCAACTGAAGGACCATAAGATTTAGCGGACCATAATGGGCTGGCCCAGCTAAAGGCCCACAAGATTTTGCAGACCATAATGGGCCGGCCCAACTAAAGGCCCACAAGATTTAGCATACCGCAATGGGTCGGCCCAGCTAAAGTCCCACAACATTTTGCAGACCATAATGGGCCGGCCCAACTAAAGGCCCAACATTCTCTGTCAAATCGGCCCATCAACGGCCTATACTAAACTTGTCATCATCGCGGCCCATGGTCACTTCTTGCCCATTAATAGTCTGCTAAGTGATTGGGCCGAATTACGGCTCGGTGTATTTCCGGCCTGTTAAAGGTCCTGCTTCATTTGGGCCCATTTACAGGACATCAAAACTTTCGGCCCATAAACGACCATGAAGGATTTGGGTCATATTCGGCCATGTCTGACATTCGACCTATTAGAGGCCCACTATAGATTTGGGCCACTTTCGGCCTGTTGTCATTTTCGGCCTGTTAACACCAGAAGAAAACCATGGGCCATATGTGGCCCAACGTCATATCAAGCCTATTAACGGCCCATATAAAAATAACGATAATATAGCCCGGCCTGTTAAAGGCCCGTGTATTAGGTCAGTGCATTTACGACCCGTCCGAATTTCGGCCTGTCAAAGATCCGCATCATAAATGGGCCACCATTTCGGCCTGCGAAGACCAGTGGGTTATTTGGCACAATCAGGGCCCAATCTCACTTTCGGTCTATTAAAGGCCCATGTTTTTTATGGGCTCGAGATATTTACATCTATAAACGGCCTATTTTTACTAAGGGCCCAAATTATGTTTAGGCCTGTTAAAGGCCCACTATGGGCACAGGCCTACCACAAAAATATGAAAGCTTATGCTGATTTAGGCCCAGATATTTTTAGTGGGCTACATGCCAATTTCGGCCCGTAATTGTTTTTAGCCCAATTGGAATGGGCCCGACGAATGTTGGCATGTTGGGATCCTACGAAGCTTTCGGCCAAATACATTACTAAGATAAACCTACACTATACAAAAATAGCGTCGTAATTACTACAGCCTGTAGCAGCATCATAAATGTTGTATCACAACAAAATAAATTCCAACCATACAACAAAAGGCCTGTTGGCATAAAGTTTACAATCCTTCCAGATAAAATCACCATCAGATGTATAGAAGCACAGATCATTTGACCTGAGTGCTAATGTTTCAGGCTGTAGAATCTGATAGAGCAGCACGGTCTTCACCTTTTTTCCGCCATTGCTATTGAACAACGAAACAAATGTCTGATAGTCTGATTTCAAAACCATTCATATCTTGACGACATTTGTCAAACACTATTCTTTTTTCCGAAACAACGTCCATTAGGGATTGGACTTGTGTCTGGAGCACAGATATATCACTCTGTCTAGAGCACAGATATATCACTCTGTCTAGCAGGAAGATTTTGTTCAGTAGGCGATTTGGACGAGGTTACCTTGACAACCAACCCAGAATAACGAAGGAAGGTTCTTTTTGCACTGTTAGTGGAGAGATACTGACGCACTGCAGCAAGAGTTGACATTGTGCATGTGGTAGCCTCGTCACCTTCAGGTGGTTGTGGTTGTTCAATCATTTGTTCCATAGCCTCCTGGAAGTTTGAACATGTAGATTAGTGTACCAGATAAGTTACTAATGAGATAAAAACAAACAAAGTAGGTTAAATGTTTATACATAACTTATTTTGGTGAACTACTGTAATACATTAGCATGTATTGTAGTGCCAACTACATAATAAAATCACTTTCGGAACATATGTCCATGTAGCATGCCTACTGTATTGTCTATTTCCTCACATTCTTTGACATCTAAGGATAAAGAGACATGGTTTAAAGTAGGATGAACATAGTATGACATCATTCATATCATGGGCAAATAGATATAAAACAAACATGCTATTTTATCATTGTGTGCGCACGTGAACATAACAACTAGATTACAGATCAAGACCAAAAGAATATCCTTCATCTCTTTTAAACCATGTAAGGTGAAATGATACGTTAAGACAACTGTGTATAAAAATGAACAGAGTAACTGACATTGGCTGCAAACCAAGTAGTTAAATGAACACATCATAGTACCAATCAGTTCAAAGGCAGGAGGAGTAAGGACTTACAACAGCGGCTTGAACTGGTGTGCTCATGCCCTTCATCTTGGTGGTGTGGCAATCCTTGAAGATTTGCACTGCATTCGGTTCAGGTTCTTTTTGGTCTGCACGGGCTTTCCTCTGTATTTGGATCAAGTCAATATAGATACGATAATATGGCACAAAAAAAGAAGGAAGTAGCAGCTATTTACAAGAGCCTCGCAGTGTGCAATATAGCTACGAGATCATGTTGTTTGTTGGAATTTCACTTTAGAACGGTTGGTTTTGTTCTTCAAACAGTTAGCCTAGAAGAAGATACACTTGTAAGGCACATACATAAATACAAGTTCAATATGTGGTCTGATCAAATATATATAGCCTACCTGATACTTTGGATTAGACCGGTGTTTAACAAGGGCTGTCCAGTCTTCATCTGTAATATATTCCACTGGAGATGTTTGGGCGATTTCATTGTTAGCCTTGCCTTCAAAGTGAGATTTTCTAAGGTGGTACCGATACTGTCGCAGAGCAGACTGAAAAACATGAGTGCATGCTTGTTTAGTTGCATCATCTTTCAGATCCAACTTGAACCTCATCTATTGAAAAAAGAATGTGAGTCTTATTAGGAGTAAGCTAGAAAGTATGGGACAGAGCAAGACAATATTACTAATTGAGATGAATAACATTACTTACGGATAAATAGTCAAGGAAGGTGTTAAACTGGGTATTGTCTTTCTCATTCCTATACTAGATCCACATTGGGAGGATACGTGCATGACACCTAACAGCAACGACTGCCTCTGATACTAACTTGGCTGACTCTATAGCATCACGTGGCCTTTTTAAACCTGCCTCAAAATGGATCTCCATTCTTCCTCCTTTAGATTTTGTTAATCTATCAAGCATTATCCCTGATGTCTGTTTCCGCTTGCGCCCTGGTGCTAGTTCAACAACGAATATGGAAACTGTTAGTGTACACCAAACTGTGAGAGTACATATAAAGGAGCATGCAACTGCAACTTGACCCGGTCAGGTACCATCTTGGTATTGATGCTCATGAGGTTCATCTGATCTTCCCAAGTCCTGTTGTGTCAGCAGTGCTTCGGAAGTAGTGTTAGGTGTGAAGGTATCTTGGGAACTGGCCAGTTCCGGAGCAAACAAACGAGTAACTCGTTGAGATGCTGGCATAGTTGAAGCGGATGCTATAGCTGGTGGAGCAGGTGATACTGTGTTTGTAGATTTAGCCGGTGGACTTGGACCTTCTACTGCACTATAAGTACCAGCAGAATCTTAACGGCAGATCCTTTTCCATTTCACCCAATGAGTAACAGCACTCCCTACTATATTATTTTCCTTGCTCTTTTTTGACTTTGCCATGTCAAGCCGTACCCACAACACAAAAGAATAAAATCGCTCTTCAGAACTCATTGATGCATGATACAGACAACCAATACTTTGATGTAAGACAACCGTACGAGGATGGAATATGTAAGAAAAACAGGATGGCATGACATATTCACATCTACGATGTGCAAACTAAGCAAAAGGATTTTCAAGAAAATAGAAGTAATGCAAACTAGACACCATATGAAAGATGCAACCAATATTACTCTGCCAAGTTAAAAGTGTCTTGTCATAAGTGGGAATTCGAAAAATTAGAAGCAGTACAACGTAGAAATCAATGCAAGATGCAACCACTATCAAACTGCCATGTTAAAAGCGTCCAACCATGAGTGACTGATGCGAGATACACAACAGCAGTACTTTGATGTAAGAGCATGGTATGATAGATAGATGCAGTGTATTCTAGACACATAAAGCCATGTCATATGCACATGTATAACGTATAAACTCAGCAGGTGCAATTTAATCAAAATAGAAGAAATACATGCTAGACAACATATGCAACATAAAACCAATTATCACACTGTCAACTTAGAGCAAGCACCTTCGATGGTGGAGTATGGGAGATGAACTCATCATGTAGACTTGGGACTTCAACTTCATTAGCAGTAGCAGTGGCAAATCTAGAGAGTCTCTGTTTGCGTCGGTGCGGAGGACCACCAACATCCCCTAACTTACTCTTTTCCTTCCTATTTTCTGATATTACCTTATGATGTCAAAACCACAAGAAGATGAATAAAATTAGCTCTGCATAACTGGTTGATGCATGATACAGACGAACACTACTTTGATGTAAGGCAAGCGCAGGATAGGAGGATGGAATATATACAAAAAAAGACAGTGTTTCATATTCACACGTACGATAAGAGGATGGAATATGTATGAAAAAATAGTAAGCGGAAGGCATTTCAACAAAATTAGAAGAAATGAAAGCTAGGCACCATATGAACATGCAACCAATATCACTCTATCAGGTAAAAAGTGTCTCATCGTAAGTGCCATTTCAAGAAATTAGAAGCAGTACAAGCTAGAAGACAATGCAAGATGCAACCTACATCACAGTCCCAAGTTAAATGTGTCTTATGGGTAAGTGATCGTTGCAGGTATAAGTTGTAAGCTACGCAGATGCAATTCAACATAATCAGAAACAATACAAAGTAGACATCATACGGAAAATGCAACCACATATAACAGTTCCAAGTAAGAGCAAGCACCTGTGATGGTGGAGTAGGGGAGATGTGCTCATCATGTACACGTATGTTCTAGAAATAGGAACACGTGTCATATTCACAGGCATTATGTGTAAAGTAAGCAGATACAATTCAAGTTAGAAGCAATACAAGCTAGACATCATACGCAACATGCAACCACATATAATAGTGCCAAGTTAGAGCAAGCACCTGTGATAGTGGAGTAGGGGAGATGTGCTCATCATCTACACAGCTACATTGACTGTCCAGCCTTGTGTTGTCTTGTGAATCTTGTTGGGAGGATGGCGGAGTAGAATCTGTAGAGACCCCCTGTTTGAGTTGCTCCGAAGGACCACCATCATCCACTGTCGGACTAACTTCGTTTAGCTGTAATGATTTTGCATTGTGAAGTCAAACCGATAAGAAAATGGAATAAAATTTGCTCTTCAAAACTCATTCATGCATGATACTGATGAATACTACTCGGATGAAAGGCAAACACATGATGCGAGGATGGAATATGTATGAAAAACAGGATGGCGTGACATATTCACACCTATGATGCGGTAACTAAGCAGAAGGCATTTCAACAAATTAGAAGCACTGCAAGCTAGACACCATATGAAAGATGCAACCAATATCACTCTGCCAAGTTCAAACTGTATGACGTTTCAACAAATTAGAAGCAGTACATGCTAGAAATCATATGCAAGACACAACCAATATCACAGTGGCGACTTAAAGGGGCCTTATCATAAGTGACTAATGCGGGATATGCAAGAACAGTAGTCTGATGTAGAAACAGGAACACATGTCATATTCACATGCATTATGTGTAAAGTAAGCAGATGCAATTCAACAAAGTTAGAAGCAATACAAGCTAGACATCATACGCAACATGCAACCACATACAATAGTGCCAAGTTAGAGCAAGCACCTGTGATGGTGGAGTAGGGGGGGTGTGCTCATCATCTACACAGCTACATTGACTGTCTAGCCTTGCGTTGTCTTGTGGATCTTGTTGGGAGGATGGCGGAGTAGAATCTATAGAGAACCTCCGTTTCAGTTGCTCGGAAGGACCACCATCATCCAATGCCTTGCCAATTTCCTTCAGCTTTATTGATTTTGCATTATGAGGTCATACCGACAAGAAAAAGGAATATAATTTGCTCTTCAGAACTCATTCATGCATGATACTGACGAACACTACTCTGATGAAAGTCAAAGTCATGATACGAGGATGGAATATGTCCGAAAAAATGGACAGCTTGACATATTCACGCCTATGACGTGGTAACTAAGCAGAAGGCACTTCAACAAATTAGAAGCACTGCAAACTAGACACCATATGGAAGGTGCAATCACTATCACTCTGCCAAGTTAAAATTGTCTCGTCATAGGTGGCATTCATCAAACTAGAAGAATTACATGCTAGAAATCATATTCAAGACGCAAACCAATATCCAACTACCAACTTAAAGGTGTCCCATCATAAGTGACTGATGCATGATACACAAGAAGAGTATTTTCACGTAAGAACATGGTGTGATAGACAGATATAGTATGTACCAAAAACAGGAAAGTGTGTCATATTCACACGTATCATGTGTAAGCTAAGCAGATGTAGTTTACACTAATTAGGAGCAATACAAGCTAGACACCATATGCAACATGCAACCAGATATCACACTGCCAAGTTAGAGCAAGCACCTTGGATGGTGGAGTGGGGGAGCGGAGACTTGGACCTTGTAATGCACTATCAGTACAAGGAGAATCAGTACAAATGCTTCGTTTACGTTGCTGCAGAGGACCACCATCATCGCCTTCCTTACTCTTTTCCTTCCTCTTTCTTTATTTTGCCTTGTCAAGTCAAACCCACAAGAAAAAGGAATAAAATTTTCTCTTCAGAACTCATTGATGCATGATACTGACAAACACTACTTTCATGTAAGGCAGCCGCGTGATAGGAGGATGGAATATGTATGAAAAACAGGACGGCGTGACATATTGACATGTATGATGTATAAAGTGTAAACTAAGCACAAGGTGCTTGAACTTGTTAGAATCAATGCAAGCTAGAAACCATATGAAAGATGAAACCAATATCACTCTGCCAAGTTAAAAGAGTGCCCTAACAAATGTATTTGACCAAATTAGAAGCAATACATGGCAACAGGCTAGAAATAATATGCAATATGCAACGAATAAAGGTGACTCGCCGTAAGTGATTGATGCAGGATACAGAAGAGAGGTAGTTTGATGTAAGAACAAGGTTAACACATAGATGTAGTGTGCACCAAAAATAGGAAGGCATGTCATATTCACAGGTATAGTGTGTAAACTAAGCAGATGCAATTTACCATAATTAGAAGCATTACAAGCTAGACACCATATGCAACATGCAACCACATATCACACTGCGAAGTTAGAGCAAGCACCTGTGATGGTGGTGTAGGGGAAATGCGGTCTTCAAGTATAGAGCTACGTTCAATATCTTCATTTAGGCTTGTTGTTTCTTGAGAATCGTGTGGAGAGGATGAAATTGCATTCTTTATAAGAGTAGTGCATCTCATATTAACCCACGCACGTGACTGTCTCATCATAAGCGATAGACACAGGATACACAAAAACAGTAGTTTGATGTAAGAACATGGTGTGATAGGTAGATGTAGTATGTACCAAAAACAAGAAGGTGTGTCATATTCACATGTATAATGTGTAAGCTAAGGATATGAAATTTAACAAATTAGGAGCAATACAAGCTAGGCACCATATGCAACATGCAACCAGATATCACACTGCCATGTTAGAGCAAGCACCTTGGGTTGTGGAGTAGGGGAGATGAGATTTGGAACTAGCACTGCAGTATGAGTAGCAGGAGAATCTGCAGAGATCATCTGTTTCGGTTGCTCCAGAGGACCACCATCATTCCGCGCCTTCATCCTTTCAGATTTTGCCTTGTCAAGTAAACACACAAGAAAAAGGAATGAAATTCGCACTTCCGAATTCGTTGATGCATGATACTAATGAACACAACTTTTATGTATGGCAACCACATTGTAGGAGGATGGAATATGTATGAAAAACGCTAAGCAGAAGGCATTTCAACAAATTGTAAGCAATGCAATCTAGACACCATATGAAAGATCCAACCAAAATCACTCTACCAAGTTAGATGTGTCTCATTATAAGTGGCACTTCAACAAATTAGAGGCAATACATGTTTGAAATTATATGCAAGATGCAACCACTATTACACTGTCAACTTGAAGGTGTATCGTCAGAAGTGATTGATGAGGGATACACAAGAAAAGTAGTTTGATGTAAGAACATGGTTAATAGAAAGACGTAGTATGTACCAAAAACAGGAAGGCATGTCATACTCACAGGTATAATGTGTTAACTAAGCAGATGCAATTTACCCTAATTAGAAGCATTACAAGGTTGACACCATATGCAACATGCAACCACATATCACAATGCCAAGTAAGAGCAAGCACCTGTGATGGTGGTGTGGGGGAATTGCGGTGATCAACTAGAGAGCTACATTGACTATCTTCATTTACCCTTGTTGTTTCTTGAGAATCATGTGGGGAGGATGACACTGCACTCTTTAAACGAGTAGGGCGTCTCACAGTAACCCACTGGGGTGACTGTCTCATCATAGGTGATTGATGAGGGATACAAAAGAGCATTAGTTTGATGTACGAACATGATTAATAGACATATGTAGTATGTATCAAAAACAGGAAGGCATGTCATTATCAAAGGTATAATGTGTAAAGTAAGCAGATGCAATTTAACCAAATTGGAAACAATACAAGCTAGACACCATATGCAACATGCAACCACATTTGACAGCGCGAAGTTAAAGCAAGCACTTGGGATGGTTGTGTGTGGCAATTGAGATCATCAACTGCAGAGCTACGTTTACTGTCCCCAACTGCTGACACTGCACCCTTTAGAGCGTTGAAATGCTTAGTGCTTATCTTCGAATTACACTGGAGCGACTTCTGTCTTTTCTTTTCTGCATTCATCAACACTGCGTCAGAGTATGAAATACCCATGCATAAAAAACAATAGCATGAGTATGGGTGAAGTGTGTGCACAATTAGTACAGTGTAAAGGTAGCAGATAGCAGGTCGGTGAGAAATAAATGATGGGAGATATATGATAGCTCTACAACATGCATGGCACACTAAATTACTACAGGATTCTATGAAAATAAGAGTCGACTGAAAACAAATAGGTCAGTCCATTTTTTCTACACCGTCTGATGTACAAAGAACGGGCAGATCGCCTTCATCTACCTCAGCCAGTCAGTGTTGACGATCTTCCTCGAAACGCCAACGACCATCGGCACAGTATTCCTCCCCTGCCTGCACCCTCCCGTCGACCTCACCGCACCGCCGTGCTTGGCACCGCCCCTCGGCCATCCATTCAAGCCCCACCGACCTCCAGATCGGGCGCAAGCAGATCCTGCGCCCCACACCCCTATGATAGACATTGATGCGCCGCTTCCCCGGGGAGCAGGCGGACTAGGTGCTCCGTGCACCTAAGCGGGTGCTACTTCTTTTAATTGCGGTTCGACTGACCCTGAGTTGAAATCCAGGCGGGCTACTGACCTCTAGCAAACGTGAAATAGTAAAGGGAGGAAACCTTGTCCATTTAGTATCATGAAGAATATGCAGTAAGAAGTGCTCAACTAGTTTCTTTCGTGGGATGAATACGGTGTGAGCAGAGACGTAAGATTTGCATGAATAAGGGAAGAGGAGTACCTCTTTCTGCTGGCAGTGTTGTGTCCTCCTTCTATTTTTCCAACGATCTTCTTGTGGTTCGCTGGAAACGTGAAGTTGTGGAGGATGGTGGAGCCTTGGATGAACCCATGGCCAAGTTGTTGAGTGTGGTGAGGTGGCCGTCTGTCGGCAGCGGGGAACCAGATCCGAGGCGACAAACGAGGGCGCAGCAGGAACAACTCCGGTGCGGTGGACGGTTGAGACAGTGGAGCGGCAGCAGTGAGGCACAGGACGGCGTGGTCAGAGTGGTTCTGGTACGGCGCACGTCGGCGTCGGCGTCGTGGAGGCAGCTCTGCCTTGGCTTCAGCTGCTAAGTCCCTGAGTGCATTGCGATTGCGGTTGCCTTGGACGACGACGTTCTGGTACCGGCTCCGGCGTGATGGAGGAGGCCGGAGGTGGATTGGCAGCTATGGGGTGGAGGACGGAGGAGGCTGGGGTTTCGCGGCTAGTGGAAAGGGTGTTTTGGCGCCCATGAAGTATGAATGGGGAAACGGAGGGAGGCGGGGAACTAAGGGGGAACAATGTTTCAGTTTGAGACGCGCTTGTTTGAAATTTGGGGAAAGTTAGAAACTTTTCCCCCATCTAAAATTTCGAACATATTGCGGGTTGGGGGTAGGACAGTAATCTCAGGTGTCCCAAATGTGGGCGGGATAGATTTAGGCCGAGCGCATGGGTGTTTAGGCGCCCACGTCATATGAATGCTTCTCGGAGGCGGTTGAGACTGGCGTCTTAGTGAAGTTACAAACCTACCCCGGTTTAGACCTTTGGACATCGGGCCGATAGGCTACACGGGCCAGAGTCATGATAGTAATTTCCTACCACCAAACATTAGTCTCGCGCGGTTTCGGGTAACCACAGGCCTATTTGGCGCTTCGTTCAATATCTGGGAGCAGAACCATTAACGTTTCCGGTTCTCTTGAATTGAACTTTCAGGATTTGTCAAACTTCACAAATCTTTACTCTTGAAAATCCTAAAGCTACGATTATTTTGGAATGGAGGGGGTACATTAGAATATACATTGTACACGAGTATATATTAAAAAATATGCAACTTACCTCAGTTCATGCATGGTTCCAGATATAATCTCTTTGGTTGCAAAAAAAAGTTAGATATGCGTATGAATATATATATATATAGGACAAATGTTTCCTACAAGCAGTGGTAGTTACCACCACTTGCATTTTGTATGTTATATGTAGTATCTGTCAGAACCGAGAGTATGTACGTGTAGTATGTAGTATATAATAATGATTAGGTAGTATATATACTAATTTTTAGGTAGTATGTATCATTTTTTAAATATGCTCTTTTTTACGTACAAATATGTACGTATTTTACAAATATAACAAAAACTATGGGCTCATATGCAATTTTTTCATGTAACTTGCTTTGAAATATCTTAAATATAGTATATGAACATATTTAAAATAATAAAATAGTATATATAGTACCACATGGTAGTATATGAGACATGTGGGGTAACTACCACCGGGTGGTAGGATGGATTTTCCCTATATATATATATATATATATATATATATATATATATATATATATATATATATATATATATAGCATGTTCAAACTCACAACAAAGATTGATGCACCCTTTTACATCTGATTTACAAATGCCATTATCTCGGGTTCAAATAGATTAATGCATTTCCTATGAATTCGAATCTTCAAAAACCCCTTTATATTGAATTCAACATGTATTCTATTTCGTAGCTAGCAATTTGGAATGTATCAATGCAAGTGACAAATGTATAAAGTGCTTCACACTAACAACATGGAGTGCACTAATTAATGTTTATATATGAATTGCAAAAGCATCCATTGCCTATATTTCAAACCGCTCTCAGTCTATGGATCGATAATATGAAATAAACACATGCACATGCTAGAATTCAATAGAGTATGGGTGTCTGATAGACCGATTTTTGTCCATACGCAATTTGCAAAATTCATGATCTCATCCAAAAATAATAATGCCATTTATATTTTAATGTAATGCGTAGAACCACCTTTTACACGTAGATGCACTATGCCTCGGCCCGTTCTCACAAACACGTTATATATCTCTCTATCTAACGCATAAGTGCACACACTTTATATGCATCTACATTTCTCTTTCACACATGCTCACAATCTCTCTCAGGGTGTCGGGGTGTCTCACGCACATGCTCTCTCTGTTTATCTCTCTCTCTTTCTGACTACTATGCACCACTCTTTTCACTAACCTCAGTTGGAAAACACTATTTCTCTCACATGCATATATACACAGGCACGGTCTCTACTAGCCCTCTATACACACATATTTGTGCCTACGTGTCTCCCGCACGCACATTATCTTTAGGCCTCTCTCGTACACATTGCCCCCCCCCCAAACACACCTCTCTCTTAGTAGTTGGCAGATATGATTTCATCATATCATTCAGTAGGATATCCCTGACTGCTAGGTTGGATGGTAATACGAGGCAGAGTTTTACCCTAGTTAGTACCCTTGCAGTTGAAGAAAGAGCCTACTCCTGGTACTGTATATTAGTGATAGGGGTGTGTACAAAGTACACGTGAATACCAGTGTAACACCCCGAGAATCATGCTACAGTAATCTCCCCTGAATGTTGGCCATGTCATCGTGATTACTATGCAGCTTGCCACTTGTCCAGAAATCAAAGCCTTTTCAAATTTAAAATAAGTCGAATATATTATTTTCTTTGAGCAGTAAAACTAAAATGTTCACAATATTCTTTAATTTCCCCTAGCCATTGTCGTGTTGAAACCAACTCCACTTGACTCACAATTAAACTCGCGCAGAAAATAACCAATGGTCCAACAACAAATAAAATGACCTTTTCAAAGTAAACAAATGTATAAACTTTTCCCAAATAAAATGGAACCTTGTGTGTAGCACCCAAAATATTGTATTTGAATTATATGTACATTATCTTGTAGAACTAATATCATTTAGTGCCTAAAATAAATAGAAAACTGAGACAAAAGGTTTGACAGAGAAAGAAATAAGAAAGTGCTGATGTGCACTTTGGCCCGTATTAGCAGTGCAGCCCAAGCCCACAATCGGCCTCTCCCCTACCTCTGTACTGTACAGAGGGGAGGCAGAGTGACCGTGGCGGCCATCCCCCGGCCGTGGCCAGTTGCATGGCGGGCATCCGACCCCTCTCGGCACCCTAGAAAACGCCCTCACCCCTCCCCCAAAATCCTAACTCGCCAAATCCCCCTCGCTCGCCCTCTCCATCCATGAATTGGATCAATCCCGAGCGCAACCGTCGCCGGGCCTCGTCATTGATGTGGCTACCGGAGCCACCCCGAGCCGCCCCAGGTGTCCTGCAGCTACACCAAGGCCGTCTCTGTCGCCTACCGCACCGAATCGAGCTCGGGGAGTAACGTTGTCTCTGCCCTCATCGATTGTCTTCACCACGGCCGCCGCGGCCTCACCGTCGATCCGCATCACCTCGTCCACCCCGGCCTCGTACGAGCTCACCACCGACCTCCTCTCGGTGAGCAGCGCCAATCCCCCGCCTTTCCCGATAGTTTCCGTCGACGTAGGCCACCGCCCGACCTTCCCTGCCCAAAGGTGCGCTACTCGCACTCCCTGGCCGCCACCAGCTGCGCCCCAGCGCGCCCGCCCGGGCCGCGCCTTGCCTCGCCCCGGCCGCACTCCCCGGTGCCCCACGCCCTTCTGCGCGCGTCCACCACGCCCGGTGTTGGCCGTCTCTCTCCTTGGCCGCGTCCAAGGTGCTCCCCTGCAGCCGCCCGCGACCCTCCTGCTCTGCCTACCGCCGTTGCTGTCGCACTGCTACTGCTTGTGTGTGCTGCTACTTCCTGTCGTTGCCGCTGCACTGCTGCCGTTCCCTCTTCCTGCTGCTCCCGTGCGCTACTGTTGTCGCCCGCTGCCTGTACCTGCTGCTCTTGTGCTGTTGCCGCCCGCCGCCTGATGCCTCTGCTTGTTGCGCTGCGCTGCTGCTGCCCTTGCACCGTTGCTCTACTGCTGCTTACTCCTGCTACTACGTTGTTACTTGCTACTACTGCTAATGGTCATGGTCGCCGTGATTTTGCGCCCATGCGTGTTGGCCATGGCAACACACCCGTGGCTGGATGTGTGGCCGGCCCTCTGTAGATTAGTTTAGGAACTAATTAGTGCTAGTTAATTTAGTTGCTACCTATGACACATGGGTCCCTTTTAATTAGGTTAGTTTTATTTATTTGTTTAGGTATGTGGGCCATACCCTCTCCCTTTTGACCAGTCAAATTGACTTAGTCAGCTCGAATTATTATTAAATTCAGAAATTACAAAACTATAATTAAAACTTTGAAAATTAATATAAAATAAACAGTATCTCAGATGAAAATACTTTGTACATGAAAGTTGCTCAGAACGACGAGACGAATCCGACTACACAACTCGTTCGTCCACCACGCGTCCCTAGCATGGCGAACATGCAACAATCCACCTCTGTTTCATCTGCACGAAAACGTCAAACACCGGGAATACTTTCTCAGATGTTGTCTCCCTTCGCCAGTAGCACCTAGTACCGCGTTAGGTCACCCCTAGCACTACGTATTGCCATGTTATGCTTTGTGATGCTTTGATTGCTCTATTATTTATAGTGTTCCTTCTCCGTTACTTCTTTTCGGAAGACCTCGAGACCGTTGCCGATACCTTTGTGATCGACTACATTGACAACGACCCCTCCTTCTTGCCAGAGCAATCAGGCAAGCCCCCCCCCCCTTTTGATCATCCCGATATCGCGCATTCCATTCCCTCATGCTTGCATTAGATTTTGCTACTGTAATTGTTTGCTCCTATTCTGATGCATAGCCTGCTTTTGTAACCTGCTTATAGTTACATTACTTGCTTATCCTAAACTGCTTAGTATAGGTTGGTTAGTGATCCATCAGTGACCCCCACCTTGTCCTTGTTGCCCTTGCTTTATCTTCGTAGACCCGATCAACGGGATCGAAGACCAGGCCCCGGCACCGCACATCACTTTCCCCTTAGTTGCTCGACGCTGCTGGGTTACTATCGAGTGCCGAGGGTGAGACCTCTACAGCACTTCTAATGTTAACCCTGTAGTGTAGCTATTCGGTCGTGGTCCTCGAGGGTGATTCCGCCTTAACCACTTCTGATACGACTCTGTCATGCAACCCCTCAAGTGTGAACCTCGGGGGTGATTCCTCTTATGTTCACCTTGATGATTACATCGAGTGGAATTCACCGGGGGTGATTCCTCGGGTTTTCCCTTGATGTTTAGACACACAGTTAGTATGATTACTATGACTTTACACTGAACCATATTACTAAAGACGGGTCGACCCTGAGGGGTACTCGCGCGAGCATAATTGCGAGTGAAGTGGACACGGGTTGACCTGGAGGGTACCCGAGAGTTGAATACGAGGCGTGGCCGGGCATTCTTAGCCCTTGCCACAAGTCCTCGAGACGGGGCGATGGGGTCACATCTTTCGTGAGTCTCTGCTCGTGACCGCACTACCAACACACTAATGGTTTGGATATTTGATCCGAGGGACCTCTGTCCTGATAGCACTAACCATCACGTGGGCATAGTATGGGCGTTCTGCGTCGTATACATCAGCCGAAGCTTAATAGACGTCAGCGACTAAGCGACACGCACTGGGTTGGACTGGTAAGCTCCTGCCTTTTTAAGGAGGTAGCTAGGTCTGCTCACCTGCCGCCCACGCAACGTTCAGGAGTTCCCGGGGAGATGGCCCATGACCCCTGGGGGCATAGGTTTAGTCCAGCGTGTTGACCTCTCTATTAAGCCTAGGTCGGGTTGCGGTGTATTGTTTGGCCGAGGCCGTGCATGACCCAGGAAAGTGTGTCCGACCAGAGTTAAGCGAGCATGGTGGGTAAGTTGGTGCACCCCTGTAGAGAAGAAAACATCTATCAATAGCCTGTCCTACGGTAACAGACACTCGGAGTTGTATCCCGATCGATAAAACTAGAACTGGATACTTGTGATGAGAATTAGATGGTGATGAGAATTGGATTGTGATGACAATTGGATAGTATGGCTCTGGGATTTCTTTCTCGCAGGGAGTCGAGAAAGGATCTCTGGCCGAGGTTGATAATACTACTACTACTACTTTAATTTATGCTACTCTACTCCCTCATGTTTGCTGCAAGATGGTGGTTTCCACAAGATGCTAGTCTTCGATAGATCTAGTCCTTCTCTCTATTCTGGCATTTCTGCAGCCCAGTCCACATATACAGCCTTCCTTTGATAATGTTGCATATGTAGTGTAGATCCTTACTTGAGAGTACTTCGGATGAGTACTCACGGTTGCTTTGCTCCCCCTTTCCCCCCTTTCCTTTTCTTTCCGGTTGATGCAACCAGATGTCGGAGCCCCGGAGCCAGATGCCACCGCCGATGCCTACTACTACGTGGAGCTCCCAGGCAGGAGGCCTTGCCTTTTCGATCGATGTTGCTTTTGTGCTAGCCTTCTTAAGGTAAACTTGTTTAACTCATGTCTGTACTCAAATATTGTTGCTTCCGCTGACTTGTTTGTATTCGATCTTATGTATTCGAGCCCTCGAGGCCCCTGGCTTGTAATATAAAGCTTGTACTCTTTTAATTTGTGTCTAGAGTTGTGTTGTGATATCTTCCCGTGAGTCCCTGATCTTGATCATACATATTTGCGTGTATGATTAGTGTACGATTGAATCGGGGGCGTCACAAGTTGGTATCAGAGCCGACTGCCTGTAGGAATCCCCCTTTCCAACTCCTTGGCCGAAGTTGAGTCTAGTCGCTGCAAAACTGTTTTACTAACATGGCTGTGTGTCTTACGGGGCCACGTCGCCATTGGGTGGTATTAGGATCTTTTATTCCTCGTCTATACTCTGGGATTCTGATCTCTCGTCTATTCGGGTTAAACATTTTACTAACTCTGACATTAGGTTCTCGTACCCACTTCCTCCCGGAGAGCCCCGAAAATTATGATGATCACTTGCTTGGCCAGAAGATTCTGTAGATACTCCTCGATGTTTCTCGAGACCCTGTGCCCACTGCCTTGCAGTTCCTGACCGTCGATAATCCCCGTGAATGACATCCTTGCCGCTTGTACCTTCATACCAAGTTGCTCATGTTATTACAAGATGTACTCTTCGTTCTTTCGAGAATCCTTTGTGCCTTCTGCTTTGCGGCTTCTTTTTGCACTGCAGATAATTCACTTAACCAGGGTCTGTTCATCCCTAGTTGTTCATATGCTTTTCAAAATACATGGAAATACTATCTGATCTTCCGAAAATCCTCTGCAGCCTATTGCTCTTGATTCTCCTTGCCTGCTTGCATTAGGATTAATTCCATATTTCTAGCAATATTCTTTAAAATTCATTGTGATTGTCACTCTGTTCCTATGGATTCAACGTGTGAGCGAATACTCGCAATCAATCAATTAATCCTTGGAAATTTTCTTTCCGACTCAGACATCCTAGATATGAGCTGGTTCTTGCCCAATCAAGATTTGATCAGGTGCACCTCTAAGTCTATTCAACTTACTCATCTTTTGATCAGAGTCTCTGCTTCTGATCCTTCGTCTTGAAATCACAATTCATGTGTACCCAAGCATCGAATCATTCAGATGTTTCTACAAGCCGATGCCTTTGCATCCCCTTCTTCATGTGATTGATTACTGATACTCACATCAACTCTATCGTGAATCGCCAGATCCTTTGCTGGGTTGTTATCCGACAGTGTCCTTCACAACCAAAATCTTATCAGTTTTTCCATGATACATAATACCTGCGGTATATTGTATCATCTGGTTTGACTTTGATACTCTGCTTTCGAACTCGTATCTTTTGCTTGGTTGATGGTTATATACATTCGTAAAAATGCCCCGATGGGTTGAATTTTTGCCTTCCATAATCCATGTGACCCTGAGAGTTCTCATGAGTCTTACTCTCCTGGTACTTCACCAGATAAATTTTCAGCACTACAAATTCTTCGAAAACGAGAAGTGATTAAAAGGTTAGGCATTGAAGAAGTGGGATTCGACCTTGAACTTTGTGTTCATGCCCATAGACATGATGTAGATCTTATCATGGAAGATTCTCTTATAATCAAATGTTCGCTTGGTATAAGCTCATCTTGCATCTTTACATTGATTCTTTGCAATCGTGGTTCCGACCATATTTTCTCCTTGATTCCATTTCCCGGACAAGTTAAAATACTGGTCTTTTGCAGATCATTTCATCTATCCAACCTCTATTTTAATCTACCTCGAGTATTGCCCCCTGTTATCTCGAGGATATTGTGTCATTGCACTACCTCTTGTGAATTCTCATTGGAATGATACTCCATCACAGCATTCCTATCCTGATCGGCTATATCATTATCAAGCAAATTTTTAACTGTGCTAACCGGTCCTTCTTCCTAGAGCAACTTTCGACGACGAGCTAAACTTACGTCGATCTTCTTCATCTTATCATTTCACCTTGAACAACAAGCTTGATTTCAAGCTTGTGTCGTATCCGTGGTTCCAATAACCTTTCACTTCATCATTCTTGTTGCTTGATGGCATCGCACCTCGATGGCATCTTCCAAGAATCTCCCGACAAAATTTGTCGTGATCGCCGTCAACACTTTGATTTCTTCAGAGATGTCAATCGAATTCATGTTGAGAAATACCATCCTTGCTCTTCGATGATTTGTGATATCATCGATGACATCCTTGACTTTTTGCCAGCACAGACCTGGTTGTGTTTGGTTATTCCTTACGTTCCGAGATAATCTTGGAATGTTCCTTTGTATCTCTTGTGATCTTTAGATCCAACCTTACTAGAAACACCATGTCAATGCTACCACGAAGCATGACTGTGGTATACTGAATATCGACAAGAACATTGGTAGCACATTACCAAAGGTTCTGGATCTATCATCCGGACACCGTTGCATGGATAACATCATGAATTTCCTTGCCCCTTTATCTAAATGGTGATGTACTTGTTGTTCTGACATGTGTATCATGCTCTGCTTTTCCTTGGGAAAAGATATACTCCCAATTCTTGTGTGTAAACACATTTTTCCTTTCCATTGGTTTGTTTAATCTTTCTTGTGATCTATGATATAAGCAGTAATATTTTCCTGCTTATGTAAACACCTCGGTGTACAACTCTGTCAGTAAACCCTGTTACTATTGTTGATGACATTCCGGTAACCACTGATGGACGAGAACTTTGCCTATTGGTCTGCCTCGTTCAACGAGCAGGAGAATGGTTCTCTTCGTCCCTCTCCCTTGGTACCGACGATTGTTGCCGACATAACTGGCAGGATACCCTCTGACATGCCTTGCTATCATGACCGTGCAAAATGAATAGCGCCTTTCCTTCTTTTAACCCACATGGTGGGCCCATAACCCACAGTTCCACAAGATCGAAACCTGACTCTCCTGTACAACCTTGATGCCGAAATATTCTTTACCCTTGGCTTTATATCATGTCACGAGCCGCCTTCCAAGATATGATCTATTCTCGATGCTCTGAACCCCCTTTTCTCACACTCTGTTCAAGTATATATCGTTGTTCGTGCAGTTGAAAATTCCTATTGTACCTTCATACTTTGCTCTCGATGTTTTATTAAGTTTCAACTCGAGAGATACTTCTGCCTCATTCCCTGAATTGTTCACCAGATAATTAACCCTATAAGGGTCAGTTCTTCCGAAGTTACTCTTTACTTCCCCACTTAAATCTCGGGACGAGATTTCTTGTAGTGGAGGAGATTTGTAATACCCCGAGAATCATGCTATAGTAATCTCCCCCTAATGGTGGCCATGTCATCGTGATTACTGTGCAGCTTGCCACTTGTCCAAAAATCAAAGCCTTTTCAAATTTAAAATAAGTTGAATGTATTATTTTCTTTGAGCAGTAAAACTAAAATGTTCATAATATTCTTTAATTTCCCCTGGCCATTGTCGTGTTGAAACCAACTCCACTTGACTCACAATTAAACTCGCGCGGAAAGTAACAAATGGTCCAACAACAAATAAAATGACCTTTTTAAGGTAAACAAATGTATAAACTTTTCCCAAATAAAATGGAACCTTGTGTGTAGCACCCAAAATATTGTATTTGAATTATATGTACATTATCTTGTAGAACTAATATCATTTAGTGCCTAAAATAAATGGAAAACAGAGAAAGAAATAAGAAAGTCCTGTTGTGCACTCTGGCCCGTATTAGCAGTGCAGCCCAAGCCCACCATCGGCCTCTCCCCTACCTCTGTACTGTACAGAGGGGAGGCAGAGTGACCGTGGCGGCCATCCCCCGGCCGTGGCCAGTTGCGTGGCGGGCATCCGACCCCTCCCGGCGACCTAGAAGAAGCCCTCACCCCTCCCCCGAAACCCTAACTCGCCAAATCCCCCTCGCTCACCCTCTCCATCTTGAATTGGATCGATCCCGAGCGCAACCGTCGCCGGGCCTCGTCGTTGATGTGGCTACAAGAGCCACCCCGAGCCGTCCCAGGTGTCCTGCAGCTACACCGATGTCGTCTCCGTCGCCTACCGCACTGAATCGAGCTCGGGGAGCAACACTTTCTTCGCCCTCATCGATTGTCTTCACCACGGCCGCCACGGCCTCGCTGTCGATCCGCATCACCTCGTCCACCCCGGCCTCGTACGAGCTCACCACCGACCTCCTCTCGGTGAGCAGCACCGATCCCCTGCCTTTCCCCATAGATTTCGTCGGTGTAGGCCGTCGGTCGACCTTCCCTGCCCGGAGCTGTGCTACTCGCACTCCCTGACCGCGCTCACCGGCCTCTGGCCGCGACCAACTGCGCCCCAGCGCGCCCGCCCGGTCCGCGCCTTGCCTCGCCCCGGCCGCACTCCCCGGTGCCCCATGCCCTTCTGCGCGCGTCCGCCACGCCCGGCGTTGGCCGACGCTCGCCTTGGCCGTGTCCAAGGTGCTCACCCGCAGCCGCCCGCGACCCTCCTTCTCTGCCTACCGCTGTTGCTGTCGCACTTCTACTGCTTGCGTGTGCTGCTACTTCCTGCCGTTGCCACTGCGCTACTGTCGTTCCCCCTTCCTGCTACTCCCGTGCGCTACTGCTGTCGCCCGCTACCTGTACCTGCTGCTCTTGTGCTGCTGCCGCCCGCCGCCTGATGCCTCTGCTTGCTGCGCTGCGCTGCTGCTGCTCTTGCACCGTTGCTCTACTGCTGCTTACTCCTGCTACTACGCTGTTGCTTGCTACTACTGCTAATGGTCATGGTCGTCGTGATTTTGCGCCCATGCGTGTTGGCCATGGCAACACACCCGTGGTTGGATGTGTGGCCGGCCCTCTGTAGATTAGTTTAGGAACTAATTAGTGCTAGTTAATTTAGTTGCTACCTATGACACATGGGTCCCTTTTAATTAGGTTAGTTTTATTTATTTGTTTAGGTATGTGGGCCATACCCTCTCCCTTTTGACCAGTCAAATTGACTTAGTCAACTCGAATTATTATTAAATCCAGAAATTACAAAACTATAATTAAAACTTTGAAAATTAATATAAAATAAACAGTATCTCAGATGAAAATACTTTGTACATGAAAGTTGCTCAGAACAACGAGATGAATCCGACTACGCAGCTCGTTCGTCCGTCACACGTCCCTAGCATAGTGAACATGCAACAATCCACCTCTGTTTCATCTGCACGAAAACGTCAAATACCGGGAATACTTTCTCAGATGTTTTCTCCCTTCGCCAGTAGCACCTAGTACCGCGTTAGGTCACCCCTAGCATTATGTATTGCCATGCTATGCTTTGTGATGCTTTGATTGCTCTATTAATTATTGTGTTCCCTCTCCGTTACTTCTTTCCGGTAGACCTCGAGACCGCTGTCGATACCTCTGTGATCGACTACATCGACGATGACCCCTCCTTCTTGCCAGACCAATCAGGCAAGCCCCCCCTTTTGATCATCCCGATATCGCCCATTCCATTCCCTGATACTTGCATTAGATTTTGCTACTTTAATTGTTTGCTCCTATTCTGATGTATAGCCTGCTTCTGTAACCTGCTTATTGTTACCATACTTGCTTATCCTAAACTGCTTAGTATAGGTGTGATCCATCAGTGACCCCCACCTTGCCTTGTTGCCCCTGCTTCATCTTCGAAGACCCGATCAACGGGATCGAAGACCAGGCCCCGGCACCGCACATCACTTTCCCCTTAGTTGCTCGACACTGCTGGGTTACTATCGAGTGCCGAGGGTGAGACCTCTACAGGACTTCTGATGTTAACCCTGTAGTGTAGCTATTTGGTTGTGGTCATCGAGGGTGATTCCGTCTTAACCACTTCTGATACGACTCTGTCGTGCAACCCCTCAAGTGTGAACCTCGGGGGTGATTCCTCTTACGTTCACCTTGATGATTACATCGAGTGGAATTCACCGGGGGTGATTCCTCGGGTTTTCCCCTTGATGTTTAGACACACAGTTACTATGATTACTATGACTTTACACTGAACCACGTTACTAAAGACGGGTCGACCCTGAGGGGTACCCGCGCGAGCATAATTGCGAGTGATGTGGAGACGGGTTGACCTGAAGGGTACCCGAGAGTTGAATACGAGGCGTGGCCAGGCATTCTTAGCCCTTGCCGCAAGTCCTCGAGACGGGGCGACGGGGTCACATCTTTCGTGAGTCTCTGCTCGTGACCGCACTACCAACACACTAACAATTTGGATATTTGATCCGAGGGGCCTCTGGCCTGATGGCACTAACCATCACATGGGCATAGTGTGGGCGTTCGGCGTCGTATACATCAGCCGAAGCTTAATAGACATCAGCGACTGAGCGGCGCGCGCCGGGTTGGACTGGTAAGCTCCTGCCTTTTTAAGGAGGTAGCTAGGTCTGCTCACTGACCGCCCACGCAACGTGCAGGAGTTCCCAGGGAGATGGCCCATGACCCCTAGGGGCATAGGTTTAGTCCGACGTGTTGACCTCTCTATTAAGCCTAGGTCGGGTTGCGGCATATTGTTTGGCCGAGGCCGGGCATGACCCAGGAAAGTGTGTCCGGCCAGAGTTAAGCAAGCATGGTGGGTAAGTTGGTGAACCCCTGCAAGGAAGAAAACATCTATCGATAGCCTGTCCTATGGTAACAAACACTCGGAGTTGTATCCCGATCGATACAACTAGAACTGGATACTTATGATGAGAATTGGATGGTGATGAGAATTGGATTGTGATGACAATTGTATAGTATGGCTCTGGCATTTCTTTCTCGCAGGGAGTCGAGAAAGGATCTCTAGCTGAGGTTGACAATACTACTACTACTTTAATTTATGCTACTCTACTCCCTCCACTTTGCTTCAAGATGGTGGTTTCCAGAAGATGCTAGTCTTTGATAGGACTAGGCCTTCTCTCTATTCTGGCATTTCTGCAGCCCAGTCCACATATACATCCTTCCTTTGATAATGTTGCATATGTAGTGTAGATCCTTACTTGCGAGTACTTTGGATGAGTACTCACGGTTGCTTTGGTCCCCCTTTTCCCAGTTTCCTTTTCTTTCCGGTTGATGCAACCAGATGTCGGAGCCCCGGAGCCAGATGCCACCGCCGATGCCTACTACTACGTGGAGACCGCCACTGACCAGGAGTAGTTAGGAGGCTCTCAGGCAGGAGGCCTTGCGTTTTCGATCGATGTTGCTTTTGTGCTAGCCTTCTTAAGGCAAACTTGTTTAACTCATGTCTGTACTCAGATATTGTTGCTTCCGCTGACTTGTTTGTATTCGAGCTTATGTATTCGAGCCCTCGAGGCCCCTGGCTTGTAATATAAAGCTTGTACTATTTTAATTTGTGTCTAGAGTTGTGTTGTGATATCTTCCCGTGAGTCCCTGATCTTGATCGTACATATTTGCGTGTATGATTAGTGTACGATTGAATCGGGGGCGTCACAACCAGGCATTGTGCGTGTGTGTATACTATAAACAAACTAGTCCCCGAAGCTTCTACAACATACTGGGGGCCTAGGGTTACAAATCATATATAGTCGGCTTATCACCAATGGGGATAGAGTCCTCCGCGACTCTGGTAGCTTCGTGTTGTACACCGAGTCCTCCACATGGGTCTTCATATAATGCGTCTCGGTCCAACCTATATGTGGAGCAGGATGGAACCGACCCATGAGTCTTCACGTTGACCCACCACAACTAGAAATGATGTGCCCACCACACCACACACGCAATCAGCCACTAAGACAATAAGCATATACAATAGTACAACGGTATCTAGCTCACGATACATCTCCATATTTTGTTTATGACACTGACGGACTTTGCATTTGATGCGTGCTCCGTATTTTGTTGACGACACTTACGGTCATTTTATTTGAAGCGAAAGCATGATATGGTCACTGGACTTCAGAATAAGCTCATCACGGTCACCACATACATTTTGTCGTGCTAACCAACATGTGGTTGGATGGTCAGGAGGACAGTGGTTTCTCGAGCCCACCAAGGTTAAAGTCCCGGTGCTCGCATTTATCTTGTGTTAATTTCAGTATTTTTCGGCGATGTGCGTTCAGTGGGAGGAGACGTTCCACTCGACTACGAGGCACCTATGGTGACTTTGTAAAATCTCAAGATCATATGCTGGCCCACTCTCTCGAAGGTGCTCATAGGGGTAGGGTCCGCGCGTGTGCGCTTATAGCGATGATTGCTTGCGCGTATATATGAGCCCTTGCGTCTGTACCGTGCTAAACAAATACATGTCATGATTATACGGTCACTGGCTCACCCGTACAACTCCGTACTTTGTTGATGACACAATCAATTGACCAGTCAAACATTCCACGCGGCGCAACTAGTGTTGCACCATCGGGGCGCGTAACCATGGGGCCCACATATCAGCCCATATATGAAAGAAAGAAATGGTAGTTTGAGTCTGTAATGTGTTAATAAAATAGGAGTACATTTTAGGGTGATCATATGGTCACTCGCTCACCATACAGCTCCATAATTTGTTGGTAACACGATCAATTGACCAGTCAAATGGTCCACATTCAGCAGCGCACATTACCATAGGGCCCACTTGTCAACGCGTATATGAAGGACATAAATGGTAATAAATTAGTGGTCGGTGGGTATTCCAAGTTGTGAGACCTCTGGTTGGCAGTCGCCGGCGATGGGGGGCGTTGATTGGGCAGTGGGGTGGGGATCGCCGAAGAAAAAGCTCGGCACAGGGGGGCCTAGAGGGATGGCCGGTGCGGCAGTGGACCGGCGGTGAGGAGTCGTTTCGGGGAGGGCGGGGTGGCGTGGCGGCGCGGGCCGGCCGCGGGCGGCGGGGGCCGGCAGTTCGGCCGGTGGTGGCTGGCGGCTCAGGGGGGTGGAGTTTGATGATAAACTAGAGGCCCTTGATTTCGTATCCAACGGCTGGAAAATCTAATGACCAGAGATGAAAAAGTCAGTCGACTGACGTGTAGCCTCACCCCACACGTACACATGCACGCACGCAAGACACGCACACATGCAGGCATGCAACACTGACACGTACACATAACATACACACGCACGCATGCAGGCGTGCAACACTGACACGTACAGATGCACTCACGAACACACGCACGTACGCACCCATGCATGCAACACTGAAACATACCCTTGCAGGCACGCAACACTCGCACGCCTGCACGCACATAGCACATGACGCAAGACAAACACTCAACCTATACGTGCATGCACCCTTTGTTAAGGACATGGATTGTTACGGGTATTAATCAATCTTATCTGTGATAAGCAGAACATTGATGTTTGTAGCGGTCTTTATGAATCACAACGTATCGAACGGGCTATCAACATAGTAGGCTTATCTACATGAAAAAGATGACATCACACTCAATGAACAATCATCGGTTTATGAAATGCCCGCTTCTGACCGCCCTGGCCCACCAAAGGTTCCTCTGTTGTGCGCTGCCTGCGTTGGGTCACTGACATGCACGCCATGTACCCAAAGAGCCCACACGTCAGTGGAAGAATGGCGCGGTGTCCTAGGTCAGAGTCGAGGGCGCCACTCGCTGCACGCCCGGCTGAACACGCCTCCTTGCCGCATTTAAACGCCTCCATGAAACCCGCCCGTGTGGAAGCCGAGAAACCCACTCTAGACACACGTCCGTTCATGACCGGGCCGGCATTAAATGCAACGCCGCTCGAGCTCCTCCCGTCCGCCGTCTATTTAATATCCTATTTAAACGAGGCCAAACGCCGGCCAAGAATCGCACAGCTCCGCCGCTCCCCTATATCCTCCTTCACCATTTTGTCCACTCTTACAATGGCTTATGAAGAGTAGTTATTCCGCATCCAAGCCGGCTGGGTAGCCCGCCGGATACGAGCTATGCAGATCATTGATCCACCTCCCTCCCCTCGCCCGACGGAGCCAGTTGTCGCCCCAAGCCGGCGCGCGATTCAGCAACTCGCCGCTCCATGCCAGCTCGATGAGGAGCAGTGCATGGGCGTCGTTGCTGCTGTCCACGTCGCCGCCTCGTACCACGTCTCCCGTTTCTGTGGCCGAGACTCCCATGCCGGCGGCCGCGCCATGCAAGCAGCGATAGAAGCCGGGTGCGCGGAGAGCGACAAGTCAGTGGCCAGCACCTCCGCATCCACCGCCATCATCGAGGAGAAGTAGAACACGGGAGGCCGCCGCCGCTTGGGTCCGATGGAGGCCACCGCAGAGGCGACGCCGGCATACATAGCAGGTGTCTTGCCAGATCCTTTTGTTGCGAGGACCTTCGTCGACCCCGCAAGGGCTCCATGGAAGAGGGGAATGTTAGGATGAACTCGAGCCGGTGCCGGCCATGGCAAAGTAGTGGCCGGTGATGAACTCGAACCGGTGCCGGCCACCATCATCTTCGGCATCAGCCAATGATATCAGTTGGCCAGTGGGGAAGCGGGCCGTCCCTTGCACTGAAGCATATACCCTCGGGGCTCCCGGCAGTCCGGTGATCGTGCTGCCGTACATGAGGAACACAAATCGATCGGCCGGCGACCATTTAGGCCAGGTATTATATACATGTGTTGTCCAGAACTAGCACCGCGTAGTTCATTTGGATGTAATGAAATCCGTCATGTTTGTATGAAAATCCGGTATTTTATATGATTTCTATCGTTGTTTATATGAAATATCAGTTTGTCTACGTGTTTGCGTGAATTTCGTCCGGTTGGTTGAGTTGTTGTCATAATGTGTGCGGCTACGGTTGGATGGCGTAATTCGCGGGTTGCCGGTCGGTCTGCCGGCGGCTCAGGAGGCGTGGTGGGACAAAAAAACACAGCTCGTGCGAGCTCGTCTCCAACATGCGCGTTGGAGGATGCATGAGCACCCGAGTCATTCCTCGTTCATCGGCGGCAAAGGCACCGGTGGACAAAAGGGTCGCCAATATTTTGGCTACCCCGGGCAAGATCCAAACAGCCCCTCCCAACAGATTCAAATCCCTCGTTCGCCGTGGAATTTTGCCATGTGTTGTTTTCATGTACTAGCAAGATGCACGTGCATTGCACGGAACATCAAGATGCATTGTTTACAAACTCCCACATGCATGCAAGGGATAATTAATGTCCTCCTTTGCTAGTACTACGAGGCAAACACCATTAATATTGCATCGATTAGTGTTAGTGGCCTTGTATATCTGCAAATTGTAATTTTGATAGTGGCCCCTTGTATATAAAAATGGAGGGAGAAAGATGAGAGATAAGGTGAGGAGGAGTGGGGCGTGGTGGTGACTGGTGGTCGGACTGGGCGGAGGCATGGGGATGGACGGTGCATTATGTCTAGGTTTGTATCTCTCTCACACACACCCACGTAGGTGGGGGACGTGCACGAAGAGAAGAGGTGCACGCACGACGCACGTACTCCCGTCTCTATCCCAACCACACCCGTGCGGGTACACGATGGAGCTCATTTCTGTACGAAAAGGCAGCCCACGTGGTAATTTGACACGTGTACTGGTTGTCCACTTGGTGGAGGGAGGATCGTCTACCATGGGTGAACAAACAAATTGTGACTTGACGTGTTATGTTAAAAAAGAGGCAAACCATGTGGGGCCTACCTTAGAGGCAAGGCTCTATACACTGGAGTACTTTTGATCTGTTCCATCAACTCGCAGAATGAAGAGAAGCTTGCTTAGTACACCGTCTCCCCCGCCCACGGGTGCGGTGGCTCGCAGGATGAGGTGAAGCTTGCTTATGAGTAGTAGTAGTACTACTACTGTACGCCTTAGGCCCGCTCCCTCGCCCATGCGCGCGGTGGCTCGCAAGACGAGGAGAAAATTTTACTACTCCCTCTGTTTACTCCTCGTCCCTACTACGTACCTTGGTTAGAGAGATTATCATATTGTTTGGAATATATATGTCGTTTGGTACTCCCTCCATTTACTTATACAAGGCCACTATAAAAAAATACATTTGCATCTATACAAGGCCACATATAGTAATCGAGACAAAAGTTACTACTCCCTCCTTTCCAGTTTATGGCTCAATTTCAAAATCTCTCCAACCAAGGTAGACGGTGAGTGGTCGAATTAATTTCATAGTTTGCACAAGTAATTAGTACGCTCGTTTTTCTCAAGAAGTTATGTTTACTGAGGCATTAATTAGAACGAATGCATGAATAACCACTAAATTTCCATGAACTTCTACATGCATTGGTGAGTTTCCTCTTGACACTGCTTGCATCGGGTGATCTAACGCACCTCGAAATCCAACATGTAATGGTACTACTACTAGTAGTAGAACTGAGACTTATCAAACAGGAAAAACGAATGTTTTTTAGATGAGCCCTATAAACCCTAGCGGGTACGTACTCCGTAAAATCAGATTTTTCCAAAACTAAGTCGCTCCCTTTCATGAATTCTTTAGTATACTCCTCCGTCGACGCTCCCTTTCATGAATTATGTACTTCCTGTCACCGACATATGGGACATATAGCAACTGGGTCGACGTGTCCAGCACCAAATAACAATGCAGAACAGCAGGGGGGACGCACCCCACTCGTACCGGCCCAGTAGTAGTAATGAGCAATGAGACGTCAAATCACAATGCTGCACCTTCCCAGACGAACGAAGCAACAATTATTTCACACTTCGGTTCGCCATCATCTCAAACCACGTAGTATTGCTTCTGCCTCAAGAGGGACACGCGCATCGCCTTGGTACATCATGACACGTGGGACCGCATGACAGGCCATGCTCCCCCGCCGATCGCTCGGTAAAATCACCTCATTTTTACTATACTTCCTCCGTATCAGTTTACATGACATGCACATCATTCTAGGTTGAGAATTTAACTGGCTATATATGTGATGAACAGTACTCTAGCCTTTTAAAAAATGTATACTTTCTACAGTAGTAGTATCGATGGATTGCGCCCTGGAGCAAAAATTGATTTTTTTAAAGGTGATACATATAGAGAGCGCTCGTCACCAAATTATGCATATAGTACTATTAAAAAAGCTAGTACGTGCTTAAATTGGGTGCTAAATTCTATTAAAGAAATATTAGTAGTATGTACATACTGAAGAGTTAAAGTAACGAGAAGAAACATAACATAGTTCTGCTGGGGGCTCAGCATAACACACCCCTCAAATTAAAGTAAGCACACCTGAAATTAAACTATGCAACTAATCCGGTAGACACTGCATTAGAACCACCATGAGCAATGACACTTACACCTTACTCACTCGGAGTCCTCATCCACGTCCTCAACTTCGTCCTTGTCCCTCTCTCTTGGTCGATACTTCTTTGCTTAAACTGCACACTTGGCTCATCCAACCCTTGTAGATATTGAAACAAAGGTAGCCATCCATTGCAGCGTAGTGGATGTGGTCTATATCTAGTACATTCAGCTACCATGCATGACGATGAAACATGTATTGAGGTTTCTCCAGTTTACCGTACGAAGGATGAACCATGGCTCCTGCCAGGGTCAGCATTGAAGGCTAGACATTGGAGGGCAGCAGCCGATTCTTCTGGAGGTCGAAGGGGTTCCTAAAACGAGGCCTATCCGACCAAGGACATCCTTGTCATTCCTAAAGTCTACAGTAACGAATTTGACTAGATTGCTCTTGAGGAAGTTCTTAAAATCCAGCCATTCAACGTTGACATGGCATATGTGGTAGACCAAGCATAAGTCATGCACGCAAAACTGGATCACGGCGGGCTTCTTCCTCTCTTCCTCCTTTAGATCCTTCTCTCGTCCCAGGACTGTGGTGCACTCAACATCTAGCCCAGCGACCCACTCATTATCTGAGTTTTCGAACATGCGTCTGAAGCGAGAAAGGCATCCTTTCACCATCGTGGAAGAACGGGTGTAGATGACGTCGAACTCATCGCCGGTGATGGTTCTAACCTTGTACTCACCACCGATCATGGAGATTTGGGACGCCATGGATTTGGGAGGAGGGTTAGGATTAGTGGAACTGCTGTAATGTGAAAGGACGGGACGATTAGGAGCGAACTGCCGTAATATTAAAGGACGTGCGTGGACAAGTTGGAGCGAACTGCCAGCGTGCGAACGGCAGGGTAGTGGCTTTCCATTCTCCCATGATATGGGCTTCCGAGAGCCCTTGTATCTGAGATCGAACGGTTGCATGGCGTGATTCTAGACCTATGGGTGAATATCCTATCCTGGAGGGTTATTCTGCAAATTTTTAGCAACTTAGCATGCGACCGTTCGATCTTAGATCCAAGGGCTGCCAGCAGCCCGTATCATGGTTGCACCTACCACGACCGTCGCATTGCTCGCGCGGTCGCGCCCTTGGAGATTTAACATGGTGCGTTAGGCTATCTGATGTTCGCATGTCATAACTTAGTCACTCATACTACAACAAGGTTAGCTATAAGGTTGGCTATAAGTGTATTTTTTTTACTTCTCTCTATCTCTTTCTTCATACTCCCTCTGTCCCATAATATAAGAACGTTTTTGACACTAGTGTAGTGCCAAAAACGTTCTTATATTATGGGACAGAGGGAGTAGTATTTATTGCATTTGCCAAGGAGTGACCTCTTCCAATGAAATGGTGCTTAGATGAGGTGCTAAGGGCATTAAATGGCTTAGCAATCAAGTCCCGAATGCATAGGTGCTTATTAGTTTTTTGTTGCTAAGTTTGCTTCGTTTAATTAGCTATAGACTCAAAATTGTCTTTTCACCTAGGTACACGCGCTTAGCACCATTTCTTCCTTGGGTCACCAAACTTGCCACATCATACTTTATGCCTGTGTGGCAAGCTTAGCACCTGTAGGAGCAAGTAGGTACTACAATAGTGGGCTACAAGCCTGCTTTACATGGCATTTTTGCATATGTGGAGGAAAGAGGCAAGGAAAAAGTAGAGAAGTGGGCTCTCATGCAAGAGCCAGCCTCAACTACATGGTGGAGCATTGGGAGAGGCACCTGTATGGAGGTGGTTAGGAATCGGGAGACTCACACCGGTCATAGCGTCGCAGTTAAATGATAATGGCAAGTCAAATCACGGGGCCCCACCTGTCCAGCAGTAACTCATTGTCAAATCACACAGCCCTACGTTTGCAGCAACCTACTCCCTCATCTTCTCGCGTCTCTGTCGAACCGACTAGGCGGAACTGCCCCACCTACCGCGTAGGAAAAGCCCCGCCCTTGACTTTCAAATACAACTACATCCACTTAAGAATCCAATGATATACTTTTTGTGACATAGTAACTCATATTTAGTTAGTCAAATGGATGACCTAGAACTACGTGCACACCCTATAAACCGAGACGCCTAAAAATAAAAAACCGAGACGGAGAGGGTAGTTCAGCGCGTATCTTTTTAGATCAATATAGTCGGGATTCACCAAGGAGCAAAACCAAGTGGTAGGCTACTCCTGTCGTGTTGGCGTAGCAACTCAAGCAGGGTCAGTCCGCACACGAAATGGCGACACACTTAACAGGACCCCTTTGGCCGACATGTGGCTCATCCACCGTCTTGTTCCATGTGCAATGCACCAAATTACAGTTCGGAGTAGCGGTTGGAATTGGAGGCACCCCGGTCGTAGCGCCACAGTAGTAATAAATGAGCGATGAGGGGTCAAATCACAAAGCCCCACCTTTCCCGCATTAAGCTGGACGGACGAAGCAACCATCATTTCACTCTAGGGCGCAAGAGCATAAATAAAAGAGAAACCAATGATGCATGCAGAAGCTACCTAGGGCACCCTAGGGTAGGGGTCTCCACTACAGATCCTTTTTTTAAAGAGCCTCCACTACAAATCGGCTTCTCCCTCATCCTCTTGAAGAAAAGCGATGATGATTGCGGTGGTAGGGTTTGTAGGAGTACTATGGCGTGCATGGCCACATCGTAGTAAACGGGTTCGAGTCGACGCCTTAAATATGTGTGGGCCACTTGGTTTTACGGGAACGAGGCAGCATTTTGGGTTTGGGGACCAGTGGAGATATAGTACGTACAAAAAATTGTGGACGTAGGTTCGACCGAAAGGCAATGATGCATGGGCCATGCATTTTGATATACCCGGGGCCGCTTGAAATTTGCTACTCTACTCAAAACTAGTAAGGTACACATGCATTGAACGCATGAGATTTCGAAACCAAATTATGAATAAATACACACTATAGCATGTAAAGCTTTGAGTCATATATGCATGATGTAGATGTTCGTTTAGTTCTTATAGTTCATCTCATTCAAGATCAATTAGTTTTATACAAATGTTAAGATTCATGGGGTTGTGTATTGTAAAGCATAAAGTAAAAAACAAATAATGGAAATTCATTTAGAAAAAAATCAATTATGATATAGAAGATTCTAGAACAAAGGAGAAGTGCTTGTGTTTTGAGGTTTGTGCATTATGCTTAAGTTCAACCATGGAGTCTTCTAAATTGTACATGTGGCAGATTTGGTGGAATGTTGATGATATCCAATGGCCAGTAGTGTTCGGATTTGCCATCTCTGCACTATCGGATTAGCTTCATCCAACGACCATCTTTCAAATTTATTGGCACACTATATAGTTCTTGTGCCATAGTTGCATGTCGTGGAAAAAAGCTACTAGTGGGTTGTACTATCTATTTCTATACCCTTATATAGTGTGTGAATAACTTTGAAAGTTGGTCGTTGGATGAAGCCAATCCGACAGTACAAAGATGGCAAATCCGAGCACTACTTGTCGTTGGATATGATCTACATTCCACCAGATTTTGCCACATGTAGAATATAGAAAACTCCACATGTAGAAGCATAATGCACAAATCACCAGAATCTCATGCGTGCAATGCACGTGTACCTTACTAGTAGGAATAGAAGATGTATACATGGAAGTTGTAGGGAAAGAGATGACATGGAGTATCTCAATTCCTATGAGTAGGGATTGGAAAAGAGATGTCATTTGGTTCACATCATAGGAACTTTTCTATTGAATCTAGAGATGACATGTATCGCAATTCCTATGAGGAGGGATTAGAAAAGGGATGTAATTTCGTTCATATGATAGGAACTTTTCTATTGAATATACGCTAATGTTTATTTTCCTTTGAAATTAAGGGAATATAGGAATCCATTCATATGAACCAAGTGGCTCTAAAGCTATAGAAATGATATTGTGTTTATTTCCTTTGAAATGTGGAGTATATGAATCTATTCCTATGAACCAATTGGCTCTAATGGAAAAAATCCTATAAAAATCATATCATATAGAGTTCCTATGATATTCCTCGACACCAAAGGATGGTTGAAATTGCTGTGGGTGATACGATGGTCTTTCTTTGTAGACTCCTCCCCCATCTTTATAGTTACCTCTCGAAGATGAATGAAATGACATATACAGGGTATTCTACATGTGCAATTTGGTACACGAAAACTCGGTAAAAGTTTGCGAGGTTTGAATTTTCAATAAAGCTATATGCACTGCATTTTGGAACGGAGGGAGCATAAGGCAGTTGCTAACACTCACGTGGAAGATTTGGGTGTAGGAGGAGTGGCTGTTAAATGGCATGGCAAAACTGACACTATCGGATGCCGATCTAACGGTTCTTACGGCGTTCGTCAGGAAAAGGCTTGTGGCGAACCTTTGTCGGATAATGATTTACGGACACATGCATTGCATTGATACGTGCCCCCCCCCTCTCTCCCGCACACGCACCCTCATGAGTCACGACTCTCCCGAGTCCTCTCGCAGACTCGAATGTCACACCCACCGTCTATCTGCAGGTATACGTCACGCACATATGTGCTCTTCACACCCTACCTTCAGAACTTCTAAAAACAAAAGACTTCGCGCACATTTTATTTTAGCTCACACGTCACACACTTATACTATTACACTTCCGGCGAATGTTCTTTGGGCATAGTATATTGTACTCTCAAGAAGAGAAGCGGTGCACGCACGCACTAGTTCTCTCACACCCACTCGCGGGTACACGTAGGAGCGCGTTTTTTGAAGCTGGTACAACAAAATCACTCCACTATATATATATAAGCAGGAGCCTTAGCGCTTGCTTTACTAGGGTTCCTCTCGTTCAGTCTCTCATGCTCTCCAGATCTAAGCAAGACATAGGTGGCCACACTCTCTCTCAGCTCACGGCTAGTCACAAATCCGGCCGGACAACCTCGACAGGGGCAGGGGTGTAGGTGCATCGTTCACACTGTCGTCGGCGGCGAGGGAGGAGACCAACGGCTGCCCGCGCGTCCCGGTCGGCGGCCGTGCCGTTCTCTCCGAGAGAGCGCCGGCTCGGGAGGGCCTCCGACCCCTTCTTCCTCCCTGCGGTATTGTGGCCAAGATGCAGCCTCCCGATGCCGTCTTTGCCACATGCCGACGACCCTCGGGTATATATTCCTTCGAAACCTACCTTGCTCTACTGCCCCAGCTCCCTTCGTGTGGATCTTTTTCTACTTCTGTCCGTTGTTCCAAAGCCACTTAGACTTTTACTATTATTAGAGGTAAAGCTAGTTCATATAGTCGACTCTAAGAGTTGGTTCAAACAGGGAAGAAAGTGGAAAAGTTGTAGCATGAATCTAGGACTTGGTTCTAAGAAGAAACGGGGGAAAGTGGTAGATAATGGCTACCCAACCGGTCTCTTGGTTGAAAAGACGAAGAAAGCATGGTGGATGGCGAAGGGTGGGGCGAAGTGGACCTATCTCTTGGTTGAAAAAGAAAAGAAATTGACGGGTGTTGGGGGACAACGCAAATGAGAATGAGAAGGTCTAGATTTCCTGTGCTCACATAGGAAAATGTCGCTGAGGAGATAAAAAATGGGACAAATGCAGACATGATGCCTGAGTGTTTGCCGCTCTCGGCAGTCACATCTGCCTCACCATTTTATGCCCCCGCTGTCCCTACGCCCATATCTCTATCGTTAATGTAAAATCACATGAAGCACTAAGCAGTGCCACCTAATTTCACTATAAGTAATGGTCTAGTGTCGTTGATAAATTGAAGCAATGCCACCACCATTTTATGAAGTGCTTCCATCTTGCTTTATTTCCCATGAATTGTGTTTTTGCAGTTACACTTAAATCTCACACCGCTAACATTGCTTCATCCCAGTGAAATTGCACAAATTTGATTGCACATTTACTGACCATGTGCTACACTCATGATAGTAATACTAATGCTATTGTTCTGCATGTTAATCTAGTGGCATTGTTGATGTGATGTGATGCTACTTACTTAAGGACTCTTCATACTATCAATCTAGTGCCAATGATAACACAATAGATGATGATGTTAATCTTATGCCACTGCAAATATCTTTCACTGTTTAAATAACCGTATTTCATATTTGCGCAAACAGGGATGCATGTCTCCGTATTGTTTCTATCCGCGCAATCAAAAGTACACACCTCAGTTTTAGTAGAACTGTGCAAAACGAGATGGCTATCCCTCATTGCCGTCATCTAACCTCCAGTGTTCAAGGTATTCCTACATTGGTAGTAACTAAGGTAGAATGACCAACGCAATCTAAAAGAAGCTGATTCGTACGTTTTACTTCCTGATTGCAGTGCAGGGACGAGCGAAAAAAACTGCATCCTAGTCTGGAATGCACTTTCTACCAGTTCATCCATGGACCGAGGACTAGCTGGCACGGCTGCACGGCGGTTTTTTGGAGAGGTAAGCGGACAAGAGGCATTGTGGTTTGCTTATTTCTGCAAAAAGCGGTGCTTAAATTTAGTGGAATGCACAAGAATTTCACCTGGTCAGTACACTGCATGGTTCAGTTCAGCATTCCAGCTGAGACCACAATTATAATTGGTTATTCTAGAATGAGAGAACCTAACCCTGGATGGTGGCAACAAGAAAAAACCAGAGTGAACTCTAGGAAATTTAAGCCTACCGAGAGGCCCTTTGCTCAGAGAAACCTTGCTTGTTTTTTCCTGATTTGTAAACCTTCTCACAACTTTGTCTTTTGTTGTGAACTAGTATATGTTTGTTATGTTCTATGAATCATTGAGATGTATAAAATTGCTTAACTTATGCTTTTCAAGTTTTTTATGAAGACGAGTTTAATGTGAGTGTTCCACATGAGCACTGGACTAGCGTGTGAACGTTTGGAATTTACATTGTGGCCTCAGTTAACTGCATGAACCACTGTAACAAGATACATAGTTGCTTATGTGTCAGACGGTAGATTGTTGATTGTTAGCTGGTCGATATCCTAGTAGTTGAAGCGAGCTGAGCCAATGGGTCGTGTTTTGCACAACTGCTTACAAGTGGGGTAGCACCAACAGTGTTTACAAGTACATGTGTATATGCCGGCGCACAGTTCTCGAACGAGTGCTCTATTTCATCAAAACACACACTACTTGTATGATAAACCGTGACAACTTATGTCTTACCATGCCATATTCATGAAACAACTAGTGAGGACACATCTGTTTCGGCAACAATTATGATGGTTCTCACATGATTCACGGGCACACAAAAGTAGCAGCAGTTCCCATAGACGGATTTAAATAGAGTACTAGCCCCAGAGGGGTCGATAACAGGCAAGGTTCGGATAATTAGACACAATCCAAACTACTATTAAACACTAGCTAGGGAAACTGCTTCATGCCTCGATCTAATTTGGGCTAGACACAAGACGGACCTTGGCATGAACATCATCGAGGACTTCCCGCAGTAGCTCCATCCTGTGAACCTTCATGAAGACAGCCTTGTGGCCTTGCCACTGATAAACTTGTTTGTGGAGGCATGCCACGTCATCTTCCTACGTAAGCTTGACAAGAACAGTATGCCTCACAAACGAAGGAGTAGCTTTGAACTTCTTGTGCTTCAGTACACCCTGGACAACACGCCTAACAACAGTGAGGCTGGAATACAACTCTTCATTGGTATAACCGCAAATGGCTTCCAGGATCCAACAGCCTAAGAACTCTGTTTTCCCAGTGCGTATATTCAGGTCATCCGCCTCATAGCGAGTGACATGTACAACCACACAATCCTTGTCTGCATCAGGGCTCTAATTGAAACAGAAACAAATTCTGAATTACTTTTCAGTATAAGAAACACAAGTTATTTAAACCACTATGTATAGCATGGCATCGAAGCTAATAAAATTTTGCATTATTAATCACCACATACTTAGATGAAAAACCACAATCGAGATCGGCAAAGAAGAAAATCACCTTGGGCAGCTCAGCGGGTGGGACACATCCTTGAAGGGGAAAACTGCTCCTGTAGTGCCATGGGGACTGTAACCTCAAATGGGGCATTGACCATTTCAGTAGTGGTTGTGAGTGTATCTAGGGTCAGCTCGTTGGCTGCCTCCATCTTCTTGGAGCTCTCTGTCTCCTGGCGATCAGCCCCCCGCTTCTGCTCCAGTATCGGCAGATCTTTGCCTGGTTCTCCTTGATCGATCATGAAACTGACGAATACTAGGAGACCACTGAAAGGAAAACACAATTGCAATAACAATGAAACAAAAAAGAGAGTGAGGATCAGTTACTGCTTTGCAAAAGTTCTTTTTTTTCTCTGAACAAAAATATGCCAACATCACGGATCCTCTTATCTTCCCTTCGTTGGGAGAGAAGAACAGTGGCAGATGTTAGTGTTGCCTTTCTTGAAGACGGTGAGGGAGAAGGGGATTCAACGAAGAGTGAAATGATGGTTGCTTCGTCCGTCAAACTTAGACTGCGGGGAGGTGGGGTTTTGTGATACGATGGCTCATTACTGCCGCGCTACGACCGGGGTGACTCTCCGCCTGCATACTGCCTTCTAATTTGGTGGATGGCATTTGGGCCCGCATGCTACATGGCCCGCATGTCGGTGAACAAAAGTATAACGACATTCAGTAGATGGAGACGTTTCAATGACCTAGGAGGAGCCAGAAGCGGTATTGTATCCACTGTACTAGTACTAATTGTTTTTTTGGGTAGCTGTAGAGTGTCTCCACTGTACTAGTAGTAATTGTTTCTCTAGACCCAAGACAAAACAGCCCATCCACACTTGTAAATAGTAGAATCAATTCAAAAGCCCATATATTTACTGAATGAGAGGCGCTACCCACACCCAGCACACCGCCCCCCCCCCCCAAAACCTGGGTGCTCTTCTTCCTCCTCGCTCTCACCCACCTCACGTCTACTCGCTCCACTCGTACCCCCAAATTCCTCACCTCACTCCTACAGAAAACCCCAGCTCCCCTACTTCCTCACTACTACAAAAAAACCCCAACTCCCCTTCTTCTTCACTCGCACTACAACTAGGCTCGTCATTCGTTACTCTGCTCAAATCCATGAGCGCGACGCGATGCCCTCGAGGAAAATGGAGTCGGTTGACCCCATCGCCAAGAAGAGGAGGCTCCCGCTAGCGGCGACGCCTGTTGTAGATCCCGCACCCAGCAGCGGGGGGAGAAGCGGTGACCCCGCCCCTACCGGATCCCAGGAACCTCTAGAATCTCGGGTGGACCGCATCAGTGATCTCCCGGACACCGTCCTTGGGGAGATCATCTCGCTTCTCCCCACCAAGGATTGCTGCCGCACCCAAGACCTCTCAATTCGGTGGCGCCCTCTATGGCGTGTCGTGCCCCTTAATCTCGACTGTCGTCAGCTATCTCTCTTCAATGATTTTGAAATCCCTAGAGCCATCATCTCCTCCCACTAGGGCTCCATTCAAAGCCTCTGCATCCTGTCATGCTACCTGAGCTAGCATACCATGCCCTGCATGATGGAAGTCTGGCTGAAATCCCCTGAATTCATAGAACTACAGCTGCTTGAGTTCTACTATTCCCCTGGAAATCACATACCACATACCGAACGCCATGAACTTGTGCCCTCAGCACCCATGTCCATCTCGCGGTTTTCCTCCTCTCTCCACACGGCCACCTTTGAGTTGTGCTACCTACCAGACAATCTGGTACTAAACCTTCGACTCCCATTTCTCAAGAAACTTTCACTTGTGCAGGTTCGTATATCGGAGGCCTCATTGCACAGCATCATCCACTCCAGTTGCCCTACCCTGGAAAGCTTGGTGCTTGTTTTCACAGCTAGAATCGGTTGTCTCCAAATAAAGTCGCCTAACCTTGTAAGAATTGGAATTTCTTTTGACGGAAGGCAGCTCATCATCCAAGATGCACCTTCACTTCAAAGGTTGATCCTTGATTCTAGTTATTCACCGTTGCAAATAATCGTCCTCTCTGCGCCTAAACTGGATACCTTGGGTGTAATACACGATCTCTGTGCTCATTTCAATATGGTGTTTGGCTCCACAGTTCTTCAGGTACTTTATATTATCATCTACACTTGTAACCATAAGCTGCATTTTAAATTTCTGCGCATAAGTTATATATCAACTTGGAGTACACGTTTTGTACTAATATTATGTTCTATGCTCAATGAAGAGTTTCTCCATGGATGGCCTATCAATAGTGCTGGATTATGTCAAGAACTTATATATCCAAATGAATAGTTTTGATGTGAACAATATTATTGGCTTGCTACAATGCTTTCCATGTCTGGAGAAGTTGTATATAAAGGTGATAATTTCACGCACATTGGAAGCCCTCATATAGTGTACTAGAATTAACCGTTCAGCTATTGCTCTTTCAACACTCTTGTTTTAGACCTTAACTGTTTTCAATCTTCATGTCTATTTAAGCAACAGGACGGGGTAAGAAAGTTATAACCATTTGGTGGGTTCGTAAGCATCAGGATTTTCTCACTTCTCAAGAGATTCGATTGAAGACAATAACGCTAGAACGATATGTAGCCAACCGTGCAAACAATAGATTTGTCACATTCTTCCTGCTGAATGCGAGGTTACTATTGTCCATTAGGCTTAAGTTTATCAGCAGCATGGTTTTGACGGATGGATATTTCGAAGAGCAAAAAAAGGAGTTTCAGATGGGCAAAAGAGCTTATGAACGTGTCGGGCTTCTATTTACAACATATTGTGGTCATAATCCAGTAAATTTTACGACCCAGGATGTTCATTCTATGGACCTGACCGATCCATTTGAGTGTGACTGCCAAAAACAGTGCTGGATTTAGATGTTGTTGCCCTTTTCAACCTGGGTTTTTTTTGTAAACCTAATGAACAATTACCCCTCGTGCTTTTGTGCAGTTTGTAAGCTGGAGTTAGATGTTCCTGCCCTTTTCAACTCGGTTGTGACTGTCATATTTTCTTTGAAACAAGGATAATGGCTTGCCATTCGTTTAACTTAGAGTGAAATATTGTAAAAAATCCCAACAAAGGGAAATAACATCACTCTCGCTGGCTGCTTGAGCTCACTGTGCATTACAGAAGCCAAGTGATTAGCCCCCACCAGCACCCACAAACTTATTTCGAACTAGCACATCAAATGGGCTATAAATTTTCATAGGAAAGGCTGCATAACCGTGATAGATTTGGATTCTGACATTTGGGACCCGCGAGGAAATAGCCTATACAAGGTGGTGTCGACTTACTAGCCAGTCAACAAACGATTCTGCCTACCAGCCATTGGATTTTCATCCAACATCTGTCGTGTATCTTCTATATCTTGTCTTCTTGTTCCTCCAGCCGCCCAAACCAAACCACCCCGTCGGCTCTGCCTGCTCCCGCCTCCCATGGCTGGCTGCTCCTCCGCCGCCCTACCGTACGTACCCTCCAACATTGGCTAGTCCCTCCCTCTATTCCCCCACACGTCCAGTTATTCTCCGGCGACGTCAGCCCCAACAAGCACCTGCACCCGCACGCGAACCAGTCCACCCTCGTACTCCCCTCCGACTGGGACTGGAACGGCGCGTCTTCCACGGCTCATGTTCATTCTGTCTGAGGCCTCGCCGTCGTCCTCCGCCTTGCGGCCTTGGTTCGCTCGCCGTGTGCGGTGCACCGCCCTCTTGCGTTGTCAACATCGTAAACAACCGAGAGGAACAAGGAGATGATTGTACGTGGAGAGGATGACAGTAGGGACCCCACCAGCGTAATGGCAGTACGCAAGCAAGTGCCTCTATATTACAAGCCCAAAAATACGGTTCCTCCTAATGGTTGGACATATGGGGCTCACGCCATTGTCAACGTAGTCAATAAAAGAGAGAATTACACTACGAGCGGCTGACACCAGGGACCCAACAGGTCGCACATTTTTTTGAGGAACAAGCAGTTGTTATTTATACTAGTTTTAGCGACGAATCAGGGTAACAACGGGGCTGTGCCGGGGCTGTGGCCCGTCTAGCCAGGGTTTTATTTATGTTTACCACATCATGAGCCCAGTTGTGTTTTTTTCTTGCTGAAAATGGCTAGCCCGGTTCTATTTTTTTAAAGAAATACCCAAACAAGGCCTACTTTCTTTATCGGCCCTGCTGGGCTACAAATCTTTCAAGACGAGGAGAGTTTCATTCGGTTTGCCCATAAATGGGTTGTACATTTTTAGAACACATCAAACCAGGAATTAGTTTCAATTTTTTCATTACAAGAACTTAAATTCCATTGATTTTTATGCATGGACAATTATTTGGATTTTATATTTATATAAATTATTTTTCAAAATAGTTTGAATGTGAATTGATATTTCTAGATTAAAAACAGTTGACCGCACCAAAATATGCAAAATTTCATATACTTTTTAACCTTGGCCACAATATGGGGTGTAATGCTAACAAAAAGAAGATGGGCTCCAAAAAAATTCTTAAGAATTAGCATATGCGTTGTACATTATTAGAAATAATGGTAGATGGGTTGTATGATGTTTTCCACAGATTTGAGGCTGACTTGTGCGCCTACTACAGGTTGACGCGTATGCTTTCATAAAAAAAAGGTTGACGCACACGCAATGCCCTGTCAACTTAGTCAACAAACGAGAGCATTGACTGTTGGATGTCCATCCAACGGCTGTCGTGCTTCTTTAATCTCTGCTCTTCATGCTCCAGCCGCTCAAACAAGCGCCGGCGGGACTGCCTGCTCCCTACTCCCGCGACCGGCTATGCTGCCGCGCAGGCCTCACGGCCCCATCGTACTCCCATCGCTGGCCTAGCCATCCCTCTACTTAGCCACACCTGCTATTATTCTCCGGGGACGGCAGACGAACCAGTAAACCCTCGTACTCCTCCGTGTAGGAAACAACTGCTGAGTATTCCCTGGCTCCGTGTCGTTCCCTTCCTAGGCCTCGCCGTCGTCCATCGCCCTGGTGCTCTCGGCACGGCCTGGTCAACGCGGTCAATGAACGACATCCATCATAAGTGGACTGTACGTGGAGAGGCTGACAGCTGGGTCCACGCTCGCACACAAGGAAATGCCTCCTTATTACGCGCAAAATAATGATTCCTCCACCTGACAGCTAGGACCCACAGGAAGGGCCTCTGTATTTCGCGAAAAAATGTTCCCCCCGCTGACAGGTCAGACCCACCAGCCATATCTTCGCACGCAAGGAAGTGCCTCCTTATTACGACCAAAAAAATGAAAACCCCCTGCTAGCTGGGACCCACCATATTGTGTGGCTGACTTGTGGGCCTATTAAGTTGATGGGGACGGAGGGCTTTGTCAACTTAGTCAATACTCCAGTGACCGTATGATGTCCATCCAACAGCCATAGTGCTTCTTCAACCTCTGGTCTTCTTGCTCCAGCCGCCCAAAGCAGCGCCGATCGTGCCGCCTGCTCTTGCTTCCCATGGACGGCTATGCTGCCGCGGAGGCCTCACTGCCCCCATACTACTCCCAGCACTCGCCAGGCCATCCCCACACCCCCTGTTATTTTGCGGCGACCGCAGCCGAACCAGTGAACCCTTGTACTCCTCTCCGCGCGGGCTTCCACCGCCGCGTCTTCCCCGGCTCCGCGTCGTCCCCTTCCTAGGCCTCGCTGTCGTCCATCGCCCTGGTGCTCCCGCGCGGCGTGGTCAACATGCTCAAGGAACGACTTCCATCAGAAGAGTACTGTACGTGGAGAGGCTGACAGCTGGGTCCACGGCAGCCGCAAGGAAGTGCCTCCTTATTACGCGCAAAATAATTATTTCTCCACCTGACAGCAGGGACCCACCGGACGGGCCACCAGTATTTCGTGAAAAAAATGTTTCCCCCCTGAATGCTAGGACCCACCAGACGGGCCACCATATTTCGCGAAAAAAACGTTCCCCCCATTGTCAGCTCGGACCCACCGAAAGTGCCTCCTTATTACGCACAAAAAAATGAATACTCCCCCTGCTAGTTGGGATCCACCTTGGTGGGAGGCTGACTTGTGGGCCTACTAAGTTAACGGGGATGGCGGGCTTTGTCAACTTAGTCAATATGAACTATTCTAGCTCTAGTGACCGTACGATGTCCATCCAACAGTCGTAGTGCTTCTTCAACCTCTGGTCTTCTTGCGCCAGCCGCCCAAAGCAGCGCCGGTCATGCCGCATGCACCTGCCTCCCGTGGCCGGCTGTGCTGCCGCGGAGGCCTCACCGCCCCTACTATTCCCACCGCTGGCCAGGCCCTGCGGTGATGGCAGCCTCACACCGCAGCCGAACCAGTGAACCCTCGTACTCCTCTCCGCGCGGGCTTCCACTGCCGCGTCTTCCCTAGCTCCGCGTCGTCCCCTTCCTAGGCCTCGCCGTCGTCCACCGCCCTGGTGCTCTCCGCGTGGCGTGGTCAACGTGGTCAAGGAACAACTTCCATCGGAAGAGTACTATACGTGGAGAGGCTGACAGCTGGGTCCACGGCGGCCGCAAGGAAGTGCCTCCTTATTACACGCAAAATAATTATTCCTCCACCTAACTGCGGCCGCAAGGAAGTGCGTCCAGGCAAAAAAATGATTCGCCGCCCTGACTGCTGGGACCCACCAGCCACATCTTTGCACGCAAGGAAGTGCCTGACAGTCGGGACCCACCTGGTCGAAGCGTATGTAGCGTTGTCATTCTGGTCGCGAACGTGTACATACATACTGGTCGATGTAGAGGCGCGCACATGTTGTAGTAGAGGCGCGCATGTAGCATGTACACGTACGTACAACGGCCAGGGTGCAAGAAAGAAAATATGGCCACATGCGTACATACGGGCGGGGTCTCGAACGCCTACTCACGCATACGTACGGCTAGGGCTCGTGTACATGGCTGGGTCGAAACGAAGAAACTGCGTCGTCGTCGTGTTCATGGGGAGGCAACGAAATGTGTCGTGTTCGCGGGGAGGCAACGGAATGTGTCGTGTTCATCGGGAGGCAACGGAACGCGTGGGAGCCAACCGTCTTGGACGGAACAGGCGATGCAAACGAGGTCTGGCGTACCGCAGAACGGAGGAAACGGCCTTGTGTTCGACCGGCCACGTTCAAAACGGGATACCATTCATTGGGAGGGGTCTGGCGTACCGCAAAACAGAGGAAACAGACTTGTGTTGGACCTCCTATGGTAGAAACGGGGTCCTGTTGATCGGGAGGGGTGTGGCGTACCGCAAAATGGACGAAACGGACTTGTGTTGGAGCGCTACGGTCGAAACGGGGTCATGTTCATTAGGAGGGGTTTGGCGTACCGCAAAACGGGACCCCACATGATACTGTTCATCTCCGCCGTCGACCTCCTCCGGCCTCCACGGGCTACTGTTCATCCACCGTCGACCTCCTCCAGCCTCCACCTGCGTCTGTTCATCCACGGGCTCCTGTTCATCCAGCCTCCATCGCGCGCTACTCCACCGGCTACTATTCAACCACCCCTCTCCACGGGCTCCTGTTCAACCACCCCTCCACGGGCTACTGTTCATCCACCCCTCCACTGTCTACTATTCATCCAGCCCTCCACGGGGTCGTCTTATTCGTCCAGCCCTCCACGGGGTCCTGTTCATCCAGCCCCAACCGGCTCGATCGATCGGGGTCCTGTTCATCCAGAGGCAACGCCACGGGGTCCTGTTCATCCACCCCCACCGCTCACTGTTCATCCAACCCCCCTGTAACGCTCACTATTCATCCAGAGGCAGCATCGATCGGCTTCAGTTAGCAACAGTAGCGAAGGAATCGTTCGATCGGGTTCAGTTAACAACCATCGATTGATCCCTCTGATTCAGTAACCGTACACTGCAGTGCAATCGCTCGGGTTCAGTTAGAGCCCAACGCCTCGCTCAGGTTCAGTTAGAGCCCAACGCCTCGCACACACGCGCGTACGTGTACGAGAGAAACATGCATCGCTCGGCCCCGACCACCCACCGTAACCGGGAACACCCCGATATTTTCCTCGCCCTCGCTTCTACCATGGTTTTTTCCGTCATGGACGGCCCAAAGAATGTCATGCAGATGCGTCTCCGACCCGCCCAGGACAAAAATCCCATTTTCTTTCATGATTTTTTGTCATAGAAGTAGGAGCCCGCCACATCTATGATGATACAGGGTTTTGTCACAATTATCATCATAGAAGTGTCATAAGTATGACAGAAAAAAATTACTTTCAGCCCAAAATGTCACGGATGTGTCTTTTTTTGTAGTGTTAGCCACCTTAACCAGACATACAGTTGATGCAGCAACTGGAACTGATCTACCAAATTCCATTGTCTTCACAGAGCCTACCTGGTTTCAAATTCCTCAACCCTCTCTTACTTTATTTCGCTGGTGAAGAGTTTATGATCTGTGCTCTGAAATATTTGAACTGAAGAATTTCATCACGCTATCTTTCATTCCTCAGTTAATATTCTTGATGCGTTATGAATGCATGATTGCATGTTCTTCGCTCTTACGTATCCTAATTTCATGTACTCTAATTCTGTGATGACTTAGTTTCCCTTGCATTTCTATTTCTTCACTCTGATCTTCGTCAAATTCATCAGAGTTTGACGACTTTCTAAAAATCTCCCATTCACCCCCCCTCTTGGAGTAAACATGTGCTTTCAATTGGTATCAGAGCAAGGTACTCCCTTGTTCTGTGTGATTTTGGTTTAACCACCTGGAGTTTTAGTTATGTCAACCATAGGTATGATCAAGGTTTCTGCTGCGTGCCCCATCTTTGATTGAACAGACTATCCTTATTGGAAGAACAAGATGCACATGCATCTTGAGGCAATTGACAACGATCTCTAGTTCGTCGTTGATAATGGTGGTCCCACAGTCGCTCCTAGCATCAATGTTGCTGATGTGAAGAGATTCAAGCAATTCGACTCTCAAGCGAAGAACATCATATGTGGACACCTCAACAAAGGGCAGTATAGCCGAGTGAGTGCACTAGAAACATCAAAGATGATCTGGGATAGGCTCTCCAAACTCAATGAGGGAGTTTCCACTCAACGTGACTCTCGAGTTGACATGCTTCGGAATCTCTTCAATTGCTTCAAGAGATTTGACAATGAAAACGTTCACCAAACATTCGATCCCTTCACAGATATCTCCAATGAGCTACAAGCACGGGGTGCTGCAGACATCACAAACCATGAGGTGGTGAAGAAATTTTTGAGGTCTCTTGACTGCTTGTTTGATACCTTGGCCCTGATGATACAAGAGTGCCCTGAATACAAGGCACTTGATCCCACTGATAACTTGAGAAGCTCAATACTCATGAATTTCAACAAGCTGAGAAGAGAGATATGTATGGTCCTAGCTATCGACAACCTCGCGCTCCGAAGGCAAAGGCTGAAGCAAAAGCAATTTCTTCATCTAAAGAAGAAGAAGAAGTATCTAAATGCAGTACAAATGATAATAAGGAAATTGGCAGGGAACTAGCTATGCTTATGAGGAAGTTCTAGAAGTTCTCCAAAAAGAACCGCTTTGGAAAGTCCTCAAAGTACGATTCAAACAACATAGAAGCTTCTGGTCATGCCTATGACAAAATAACTTGCCACAAATGCAAGAAGGCAGGCCATTACATCGCTGATTGCCCCCGATGGAAAAAGGCTCAAAGATGAAAATACCTAGCAAGGATGACAATTCTGATGACAACAAGAAGAATTCGTCAAAGTCCTCATCAAATAGGAAAAGCACCTCTGGCAGAGCTCACACTTTCATCGTGAAGGAAATGGATTTTGAGGAAGAATCTAGGGAAGGTGAGGAATCTGATGGGGAATTTGACTCTGGGGTTGCGAGCTTGGCCCTCACTACGGAGTTCGTCAGCAAGTCCATCTTCGACCATGAACAAAAGGGTGACTCCACCAACATTGAAGACTATGCTGATGACTATGCTCCCACCTATTGCTTCATGGCAAGAGGTGCCAAGCATGAGAAGCTTACTTTAATACTTCAAGTGATGATGACTCCTAGTGTGAAGCAAAACCTAGCTAGAAGAAACTCGTTAAAATTGCAACTGAACAACAAAATGCCATGGAAAAGGTTCAAAAACTACTAGACAAAAGTGATGATCTATTAGATGAGGAAATGGATCCCAGTCAAGGTTTGCTTGAGGATCTCAGATGCCTGAAGTCGCGATATGACGAACTTGATAGTCTTCATGTGTCCCTCTCAGCTGCACATGAGAAGTTGTCCTATGAATCTCTTCAAAGGAAGCAAGAGCTCAAGAAGTTGAGAGCGTCTCATGATGATCTCCAAAAAGACAATGATTCATTACTCGCTCAACAGATCAGCGCTTCTCAAGATGAATTTGTTGCTCCATCCTTAAAATGCCTTGAACGTGAGGATGCAAAGTCTTCAGCTATTCAAATGCTTCAACTGCTACTATTTCTTCAAATGCCTCTATAGTTTCAATCCCCTCATCTGAGGAAACCACAAGTGCTACTGACAAAAATGCAGGTCTACAGGAACTGTATGTCACAGGCATGTACAAAAGCCTCAATGGGCACCAAACTCTTTGTGATGTGCTCAAGAAGCAGGTTCTCAATAGGAACCCTAGACAAGAGGGTATTGCTTTTGAGAGAAAGCTAAACATAGATGGATCTTATTGGAAACCAGAGCAATATCCCAAAACCACATGGGTTGTTGTAAAAGGACCACTAGTTGATCCATCCACTCTATCATTCTTCTGATGAGTCATTTGACTCAAACTATAAGCTATCCAAAAATTAGAATGGTGAATTATTTGCTAGATTTGTTGGTACTAACTGAGGAATGGTTCCCCAGTGAAGAAAATCTTGGTTCCCAAATCTTTCCTTCAAAATCTTCACGTAAATGTGATCATGACACCACCAAAGAAAAGGAACTATCCCAGGGCAAATTCTTCACCTGTACCAAAGTCATAAAATGGTTGCAAGTCGACCCATGCTCGTACTAACACTTCAATGCAGGGAAACAGACAGAGATCTGATGAATATGTGCATTATTCTTCAAATCACTATGTGCACAAAACTGCTAAGAATTTCTCTGCATATTCTTATGTGTACTATACTCCTCATGTGAAGATAAATGCATATTCTTCAATCCCTAAGTTCTCTATCGATGCTTTGCACTACATTGCTTCTCAGCAACCCATTCAGATGCGGGTGGTTAAGAAGAAGAACTAATCTCTTCTGCAAGGTTAGGTCTTCAGACACAATAAATGTCGGATGAAATTGCTGAAGGCCTGGCAAAATGCTTGTTGGGATGCAAGCTAATCATGATGAAATGAGATTCTTCATTTCACACATCCCTTTGCTACTTGTTATATACTTACTGATGAAATTCACTGACGAAATTGATCATCATAGTCTTCAACTGAAGTATATGAATTTGTAAGTGAAACTAATGCTTCTACGTGATGATACTCCAAAAGCTACTAAATGGGTTCTGGACAGTGGCTGCACCAATCACATGACTGGTGACAGGAATCTCCTCACCAATGCTCCCCTTACTCTGTCTCATCTGAAGCATATCACCAACACTAACAAAGGAAAAAAGCAAGGAATTGGGTCTAGGTAAGGTTGCTATCTCACAGGATCGACACATGGAAAAGGTGATGCTTGTTGAGTCCCTAGGATACAATATCATGTCTGTCTCAATGCTTTGTGATCTTGATATGATTTCCATCTTTGGCAAATATAGATGCATTGTGCTAATGGAATCTGACAAGTCCAAAGTCTTCGAAGGCTTTAGGACAGTTGATTTGTATATTGAAGATTTCTCTCTAGGTCCTCAACCAGACACATGTCTACTGGTAAAAGCTTCAGAGTGCTGGCTATGGCATCGAGGACTTGGACATGCTGGCATGAGGAGTTTGAGCACACTCGTCAAGAAGAAGCATATCATTAGCGTCGAGGGCATCAAATTCCTTGAAGATCAACTTTGCGGTGCTTGTGAAGCTGGAAAGATGACTAGATCCAAGCACTCTACGAAGACAACCATGAACACTTCTCGTCCCTTTGAATTACTTCACATGGATCTCTTTGGTCCCACTCATTATGCTACACTAACCAATGCATCATCACTCTATGGATTTGTCATTGTTGATGACTATTCTCGTTACACCTGGGTGCATATCATTACCTTCAAGACTGAAGTGCAGAGCGTCTTCAGACAATTTGCTAACCGTGCCATGACGAATTATGGCATCAAGATCAAGCATATTAGAAATGATAATGGCACCGAGTTTAAGAACACGGGCCTTGATGACTATCTTGATGAACTTGGTATCACTCATGAGCTATCTGCTCCTTATACTCCTCGGCAGAATGGAATTGCTAAGCACAAGAACAGGACGCTCATTGAGATGGCCCCCACTATGCTTGATGAATACAAGACACCTCGTTGATGGTGGCCTGAAGTATTTGATACTACTTGTGTGACGCCCGGATAATCAAGCTACAGTAACCTCTGCTAATGACGCCATGTCACCTCCGTTACTGTCGCTAATCTCGCGTTAGTTCAAAATGATTCGAATTCAAACTTGAATTTTTGGCAAACAAACAAAGTTTTCAAACTTTAAAACAAAAATGTTCGGACCGTGTCAAATATTGCATAGATAATTATGGTGAAGTAAACACATTTTTAGAAAATGCATAAATATTTTAAATTGAATAAAACAGAAAGGAAAATAAATAAAAAGAAACAAAACAAAACAAAACAAAAATAACAGACCCCCCCCCCCCGCTGG
>NC_057804.1:282881577-282883162 GCF_018294505.1 Triticum aestivum | reverse complement strand
CTCCCCCACTCCCTCTCGTTAGCCCCCACCTCTCGATCCCATCTGGATCGGGAGGGGTTCGAACCCGGCGCCCTATCGCCGCTGCTCGGAGCTCCTCCGCCCCGTCCTCATCTCCTCTCCGTCTCCCCTCGCTCCGGCGAGCCGTGGAGCCATCGCCTCCGCCCAGCGACTCCTCCCTCCGTCCTTCGGCGACCGGCCCCGCCCCGAGTGGATCTGGATCGGGGCAACCGACGCCCCGACCCATCGCGCGCCATCGCCCCACCACTCCCGACGCCGACGTCCCGGAGCGCTCCATCACCGGCATGCCTCCTCCTACGTCGACGTCGTCCCCGTCCTCCTCCATAATGGACCTCCCCGACCTCCGTCGAGCTCGCTACCCTGTCCCTACAAACCCCGGTGAGGACCCCGGTCCTCCTCTCTCCCTCGCCCCACGACCATTGTCGCGCCCACCGTTGCTCTGCTCCGGCCGCGACCACGCCTCGCGCGCTCCGGCCCCGCGCTCACCGCGGTCGGGCCGCACCCTGGCCATGCGCCTCGCCGTCTGGCTGTGCCGTTCGCCCCGCGGTCACCGCGCCACTGCCACCCGCGCCGTCCTCGCGGCCACCACGGCCTCGGCCGCTCCCGCTCGACCTGTGGCCGCGTCGACCTCCCCCGCGCCCTCTTCCCCTGGCCACATCCACTCCGGCGCTGTCCTGCTACTCTCCCGCCGGCGTCCCCCTCCGGTGACCGCCCGACCTCGATTGCCTCGTCCTGCCCTGCGGCGAGCGCTCGCTCGGGCGCGCACGCACCCGCTAACGCCCGAACCCGATAGGCCCCTATGGCCCTATGACATGTGGGGCCCGCCCCAGAACGTAATTAAGAATAAAAATAAAATTAATTAATTTATTAATTAATTAACTTAATTAATTTGATTAATTAAATTAAACAACTAATTAAGCTAATTACACATTAGTTACCTAATTAACCTGATCTGTTAATTAGTTAATTAAGTAGTCAATGACAGTGGGGCCCACCCCTAATTGATACTAATTAGGTTAATTAAAATGTGTCACTAACCAGTGGGACCCACTGGTCAGGTTGACCAGTCAACTCTGTTGACTGCTGACGTCAGCATGACATCATGCTGATGTCATTATTCCATTTTCGAATTAATTTAAATAATTAATTAAATTCCAGAAATTAATAAAATCTTTAGAAAATCATAACTTTTAATCCGTAACTCGGATTAAATTATTTTCAACATGAAAGTTGCTCAAAACGACGAGACGATTTTGGATACGCAACCCGTTCGTCTGCCACACCCCCCTAACCTATCGAACTTGCAACTTTCCCCCTCTGGTTCATCTGTCCGAAAACGCGAAACACCGGGAATACTTTCCCGGATGTTTCCCCCCTTCACCGGTATTACCTCATACCACGTTAGGGGACGCCTAGCATCACACTTTGCTTTGTCATGCATCGTTATGCATCTATTTGCATTGTATTCATTGTTTCTTCCTCCTCTTCTTCCGCTAGACACCGAGACCGATGCCGCTGCTACCCGGTACGACTACGGAGTTGACGACCCCTCCTTCTTGCTAGAGCA
>NC_057804.1:282853093-282881396 GCF_018294505.1 Triticum aestivum | reverse complement strand
ATCGCCTATTCTTCTCTATACTGCTTGCATTACAGTAGTGTAGCATGTTACTGTTCGGTTATTCCTATTCTGTTGCATAGCCTGTCATTGTTGCTACAGTCATTGATACCCTACCCGCAATCCTAAATACTTAGTATAGGATGCTAGTTTATCATCATTGGCCCTACATCCTTGTCAGTCTGCCTTACTATACTATCGGGCCGTGATCACTCGGGAGGTGATCACGGGTATATACTATACATACATACATACTGTACAGATGGTGACTAAAGTCGGGTCAGCTCGATGAGTACCCGCAAGTGATTCTGATGAGGGGGCTGAAAGGACAGGTGGCTCCATCTCGGTAGAGGTGGGCCTGGGTTCCCGACGGCCCCCGACGATTACTTTGTGGCGGAGCGATAGGGCAGGTTGAGACCACCTAGGAGACAGGTGGGCCTGGCCCTGTTCAGCATTCGCGGATACTTAACACGCTTAACGAGATCTTGGTATTTGATCTGAGTCTAGCCATTTGGTCTATACGCACTAACCATCTACGCGGGAGTAGTTATGGGTATCCCGGCGTCGTGGTATCAGCCGAAGCCTTCTTGACATCAGCGACTGAGTGGCGCGCGCCAGGTTGGACTGCGTTAACGCAACTTCCTTTGTAATGGAGGTTGCTAGGTCTACTCACCGGCCGCGTACGCAACATGCAGGTGTGCTAAGGGCGATGGGCCCAGACCCCTGTGCACTTAGGTTTAGACCGGCGTGCTGACCTCTCTGTTGTGCCTAGGTGGGGCTACGACGTGTTGATCTTCCGAGGCCGGGCATGACCCAGGAAAGTGTGTCCGGCCAAATGGGATCAAGCGTGTTGGGTTATGTGGTGCACCCCTGCAGGGAAGTTAATCTATTCGAATAGCCATGATCTTCGGTAACAGGACGACTTGGAGTTGTACCTTGACCTTATGACAACTAGAACCGGATACTTAATAAAACACACCCTTCCAAGTTCCACAGACAACCCGGTGATCGCTTTTCCACAGGGCGACGAGGGGAGGATCGCCGGGTAGGATTATGCTATGCGATGCTATTGGAGATGCTGCTTGGAGTTGCTACTTGGAGATGCTACTTGGAGGACTTCAATCTACTCTTTTCTACATGCTGCAAGACGGAGGCTGCCAGAAGCATAGTCTTCGATAGGACTAGCTATCCCCCTCTTATTCTGGCATTCTGTAGTTCAGTCCACTGATATGGCCTCCTTACACATATACCCATGCATATGTAGTGTAGTTCCTTGCTTGCGAGTACTTTGGATGAGTACTCACGGTTGCTTTCTCCCCCCTTTTCCCCCCTTTCCTTTCTTTCTGGTTGTCGCAACCAGATGCTGGAGTCCAGGAGCCAGACGCCACCATCGACGACGACCCCTACTACACCAGAGGTGCCTACTACTACGTGCAGCCTGCTGACGACGACCAGGAGTAGTTAGGAGGATCCCAGGCAGGAGGCCTGCGCCTCTTTCGCTCTATATCCCAGTTTGTGCTAGCCTTCTTAAGGAAAACTTGTTTAACTTATGTCTGTACTCAGATGTTGTTGCTTCCGCTGACTCGTCTATGATCGAGCACTTGTATTCGAGCCCTCGAGGCCCTTGGCTTGTATTATGATGCTTGTATGACTTATTTATGTTTTAGAGTTGTGTTGTGATATCTTCCCGTGAGTCCCTGATCTTGATCGTACACATTTGCATGCATGATTAGTGTATGATTGAATCGGGGGCGTCACAACTTGTCACATCATCAATTGGGTATATCTTCACAAATTCCTCAAGAAAACTTCATATGAGCTCCTCATTGACAAAAAGCCCAATCTAAGTTATTTCAAAGTCTTCGGTGCTAAATGTTGGATTAGAGATCCTCATCACAATTCTAAATTTGCACTGAAAGCACATGGGGTTTCATGCTTGGTTACGGAAAGGACACACACGCCTACAAAGTCTTCAACACCCATCACAACAAAGTTGTTGAAGCTATAGATGTGTGGTTCGATGAAACTAACGGCTCACAAAGAGAGCACCTGCCTCCTATGCTAGTTGAAATGCCTCCTGAGGAATCTATCAAGCTGATGGGCACTGGTGAAATAATGCCTAGTGAATAAATAGTTGAAGAATAAGTGATCATTCCTCGTCTCGCTTCTGAAGAAAATCACTCTAAGGAAAATGCTCAACCTCAACAAGGCCCTCGTCCAGCTCATCCACAAGTGGCGAATGAAGTGCAGATTGAGAAGATCCTCGACAACATCAATGCACCTGGTCCCCTCACTCGCTCAAGATCTTCACATCTAGCTAACTTTTGTGGGCATTATGCTTTTTTCTCTGTCAGAAAGCCCACCAAAGTTGATGAAGCATTTCTGGAGCCTAAGTGGATTCAAGCCATGCAAGAAGAATTGCAATAATTTGAGCTCGATAATGTATGGGAGCTTGTGAATCGACCTGATCCATGCAAGCACAATATCATTGGAACTAAGTGGATCTACCGCAACAAGCAAGACGAAAATGGCCAAGTGGTAAGAAATAAGGCTTGTCTTGTAGCACAAGGCTACACACAGGTTGAAGGTATTGACTTTGGTGAAACTTTTGCACCTGTTGCTAGGCTTGAAGCAATTCGTGTATTGCTTGCATATGCTAACCATCACAATATTCTCTTATATCAAATAGATGTGGAAAGTGCATTCCTCAATGGTAAGCTTGAGGAAGAAGTATATGTTGTTCAACCACCAGGTTTTGAGGATCCAAAGCATCCAGACAAAGTCTTCAAACTGAACAAGGCTCTCTATGGCCTCAAGCAATCTCCACGGGCATGGTATGATACACTGAAGGATTTCCTGAAAAAAAAGAGTTTCAAACCCGGTTCACTTGAATCTACTCTTTTCACTAAACCTTATGATGGTGAACTGTTTATATGCCAAATATATGTTAATGATATTATCTTTGGTTGCATTAACAAGCATTTCAGTGACGAATTTGCATACATGATACGTGAAGAATATCATATGTCTATGATGAGAGAACTGAAATTGTTCCTTAGCCTTCAAATTCATCAAAAACCTAATGGCATCTTCATTTCTCAAGAGAAATACCCCAAAGATTGCCTGAAGAAATTCGGCATGCAAGACTAGAAAGGCCTCAAAACTCCAATGCCTACAAATGGTCAACTCAGCACTGACAAACATGGTAAAGATTTTGATCAGAAGGTATATCGCTCCATCATTGGTTCGCTTCTTTACCTACGTGCATCTAGGCCAAATATTATGCTTAGTGTTTGCATGTACGCCCGATTTCAAGCGACACCGAAGCAATCACACCACCAGGCTGTGAAACGAATTCTTTGATATTTAGCTCACACACGAACGCTTGGATTACGGTACCCCAAGGGATCATGTTTTGATCTAGCTGGATTTTCTGATTCTGATTATGCTGGAGATTGTGTGGATCACAAGTCTACATCAGGCACATGTCATTTCCTCGGACGATCTCTTGTCTGTTGGTCCTCAAAGAAGCAGACTAGCGTGGCTCTATCCACAGCTAAGGCTGAATACATTGCCGCTGGTGCTTGCTGCTCACAGTTGCTATGAATGAAGAAAACCCTCAAGGACTATGGTGTCAACGTGAAGAAAGTCCCTTTCTTCTGTGAGAACGAGAGTTCTATAAATATCGCCCACAACCCAGTGCAACATTGCAAGACGAAGCTTATTCAGATTCATCGCCATTTTCTTTGTGATCATGTGCTGAAGGGAGACATCGTCACGGACCATGTGAAGACCGAAGACCAGCTTGCCGACATCGTCACTAAGCCCTTGGATGAAAAGAGGTTCTGCAAGTTGCGGTGTGAGATAAACATCCTAGAATCCTCGAATGTCCTTTGAAAAGGACACGCATCCTAACGCTTATGCATTTTTGGTGACTTTGATGCACAACACACGAAGTAACGTTTGTCTTCAAATAATGAAGAATAACCCTTCAAGTGTGAAGAAATTAATGAAGAACTTGACTCTTAGAACCCTACTACAATTGTACGCGGTGTCTGAAGTCATCAAAGTTCTTATACAGTGGGTAACGCCACAACCTCTTTATGACATTCTTCAAATTTGAGTTTTTCATCATGTGCAATTTCGCTAAACTTTTCAAATTCATCGAGGTTATTCTTCATTGATATAGGGCTAGAATATTCTGTTACTAGTAACAGAATATTATTCTGTTACCTCTCGCCCCTCTAAGGGCCCGATCCATTTTGCAAAACCCGGTGGTGCACCCCCATCCGAAACACAGAGAAAGCCCACCCCACTTCCCAGCATCTTCTCGAACCACCCCTTCCCGACGGCTCCGCCCCCTGCTCCCACGCGATGCCATACTCCCACGCGTCACCGCCCGCCGCCCCCCTGCTCCCACGCGCTGCGGGCGGCCTCCCCGCTTCCACGCGCCGCCGCCGCCTCCCTTCCCGCACGCTGCCACCTCCCACCCCGCACGCTGCCGCGTCCCTCCCCGCGCACCGCCGCCATCCTTCCCATGCGACGGGTGCGTCCCTCCCCATGCGCCAGCACTTTTCTCCCTGCGCTCCGCCGTCTTCCTCCACAAGATCCGGCTGCCTTCCCCCTTCCCTAAGGTCCCACGGATGCACCGCCGCCGCCCATTCATTTTCAATCCAGGGGTCTGGGCCGTCCTCCTCGCCGTGGTGGCCCTACTGCGTAGCGGCGGCGGAAGCGGGGTGGTGGGTGCCGGCAGGCTACTCTCCGGCGAGGGCGCCGTTCTGCACGAGCGCTGCCAGACATATCAAGTTCTCTGGTATATTTTCTGTATGACCATTCTGCATCAATTCTTCAGTGCCCACAAAAAAAGACCATCAGTTCAACTCTCATTTACTAAACTGATTTTTTAGTTCAGTTCGATTAAAGAATTTAGTTCAGTTCAAATTCTTGTAATAGTTTGAGTTCAAATTCTTGTTACTCAGTGCCCATCCATGCTGATCCTTCTATGAGTAGACAACGAATTGCAAGACTTGGGCACAATCCTATACTCAGTAGGGCAGCTACCTGATGGCAAGACCACAACCTTATGCGTCGCTCGAGGTTCACCTGCAATTCTAGATCACGCAGGCTCCTTCTCTCTGCCTAACGGGCTCTCTCTCTTTAATGTGTGTATGTGGTACAGCAACAGATAATCGCCTGCTTTTTTCTGAATTGCTCGTGCAGAAGCAAAAGCTCCATGGTGTGGTGCAAAAATTCTGAAATTACTAGATCGTGTGAGTATTTTGGGTTATGGGTAATGGATGTCTGACTTCATGCATCACCTTCTCCTTTCTTTTCAGCTATGATTTAGGCAATGCAACAAACAAGCCAATCGGTCAGCCACCATAAACAGTGAACGCCACCGTACACTAGGCATTAGATTAGAGATCGCTTTCTTTAATTATGATGGTACCATCCCATTGTTCTGTATTGATGATGATGATAATACACTTTCTCGACCAACATACATTTTGATACTTTTTAGTTTGCACGTTCACCCCGGGTTGAGCAGACTAGACGGGCCTTGTTCCGAGTGCAGGAGGCCGTGCTGCCTGCACTCCAGAAAGTACAAATATACTTGGACAAAAAGTTCAATATTAATTGTCCAGATAGTGCCTAGAAAAAGTGAAGATAGGTTTGTAGTGATGTTTATGATAGACTGGTAGTTGAAAGATTTAGAGGTAAAAATATATTCTAGCAAGTTGGTGAATGTTTCAATTCGTTGCGTGCGAATTTTGTTATAGCAAAAACCTGAATGGTAGGCAAGATGACTATAGTTATGGCAAAAACAGTATTTTTTAAGTTTTCTTTTTAAATCTCGGGTTAATACATGAACATGGTCGTCTTTTTACATGTACTTTCATCAACTCGTTAGTTCCTCATACCTCTTCTCCCGGCCCTCGATCTTATTGCATTACATGAAGTGAGCAAGTTTGACAGAGATTTGAGAGATGAATGTGTATGTGGGGTTGCTGCTGCTATGTATTCTGGTTTTGCATTTACAGGAAGTGAGAAGAAATTCACGAAGATGAATGTGCATGCTGCTGCACTACTATGTTTGTTGTTTTTACGAAGATGATTGCTATCAAAATTTTGTTGCCTAAAATGCTGCTATTTGCTGATTGATGCATATCTACATAAAAACTCTGAAAAAGTTTGGAGAGAACCCCCTAGATCGTTCGAACGCCAGACCCTGTGAAAGTGCGTTATATCGACTATAGGGGGGTGAATAGGCGATTTTTGTGAATTCTTCGCTGAGGAATTTGCTGGTGAGGAAATTCCTAAATGAAGAACTACTTGCAACGGAATAAGTACTCAAAAGTAAACACAGCAGAATACAAACATAGTCATCGTGATGAAATGAAGACAAGAACAGAGTACAGAAAGCGTAAGCACAGGATAACACAGGATGAAGACGGAAAGACTGAAGAAATTGAACTGAGGAAATTGAGAAAGTCTTCAGTCAAAGTCTTCAAACAGATATGAACAAGCACACAACAACAAAAATGAGGATATGAAAGAGTTGAGGAAATAGAACCAGTAAGCTTGGTGAAGACAATGATTTGGTAGACCAGTTCCAACTGCTGTCTCAGTTGTACATCTGGTTGAAGCGGCTAGGTATTTAAACCTGAGGACACACAGACCCCACTGTATTCTCCTTGAGCTAAGGTCACACAGACCTCGCCCAATCACTCGTGGTAAGTCTTCAGGTGACTTCCAAACCTTCACAGACTAGGTCACTCGGTGATCCACAATTCCTCTTGGATGCTCTAGACCATGACGCCTAACCGTCTAGAAGAAGCACAGTCTTCAAAGGTAACAAGCATCGGATCCACGTAGGATCAATCTCTTCAGTGATGCTCAATCACTTTGGGTTGTAGGTGTGTTGGGTTTGGGTTTTCCTCACTTGATGATTTTCGCTCAAAGTCCTCGGAGGATGGGATGCTCTCAAATGACAAGTGTCAGTTTCTCTCGGAGCAGCCAACCAGCTAGTGGTTGTAGGGGGCGGCTATTTATAGCCTAGGGAGCAGCCCGACATGATAAGACATAAATGCCCTTCAATGATATGACCGTTAGGTGGGTTGATATTTTGGGACAGCTGGCGCATAGCACAGCAATGGTCGGAATTTTGGCTCTCAAATTCCTCAGGGCTATCATGTTCCTCACTGTGTAGGCAATCCGCACTGGCGAATTCCTAACTCCTCAGTTAGAACAATTTTCTTAGCAACCAGAAGAACTTCGTCTCTGTTACTGAAGAAATTGACTGAACTGTATGAGATTTCCAATAGCTTCACTCGAAGGGATTGGTAGGTGTAGGATTTTGAGTTGAGCATCACATAGAAATTTTTCCTTAGTATTTCCTCGACCCCCTTTAACAGTACGGTGTTTCCTATGACTCAAGAAAGAGAAAATGAAACTACGAAAAACAAAAGTCTTCACGCTTCATGTTCCTTGAATGATTGCCAAGTCTTCAAGGTCACACCAATTTCTTCACTTTCAAAGTCTTCAGGAAGTCTTCAGAATTCCAAAGTCTTCTGTCGAAGAACTTCATTTTTAGGGGTCGACTTTCTCTAGAAATTTCAAACTCCGCTTAGACTTGTAGACATGTGTACACTCACAAACGCATCAGTCCCTTAACCTATAAGTCTTCAATACACAAAAATCACTAAGGGGCACTAGATGCACTTAAAATCTCCCCCTTTTTGGTGATTGATGACAATATAGGTTAAGTTTTCAACGGGGATAAATATATGAAGTGTAAATACTGATGTTGAGGAATTTGATTGCAAGATATAGAAGAACTCCCCCTGAAGATGTGCATAGTGAGGAATTTGCTTTTGAAGCAATGCACACTTGAAGAGTGTAATCATGGAGATCTCCCCCTATATCTTGTAATTCATACACGCATTTGACATATAATATGAAGAATTTGAAATGCATGATGAAATATGGTGACTGATGTAATTCAGCATGCATGCATTGACATTAATGAGGAATAAGCATGCAGAAGGACTCAGCAAAAGTATCAGGCCACCATAGAGTTTAAGATTACAACTCGATCCAGCAAAGTCATCAAAAGAACGAGAGTTGTAACTTAGCAAAAAAACGCCCAAATAAGATAGACCCGCTTGAAGACTAACTCAAATTTCTCCCCCTTTGTCATCGAATGACCAAAAGGGTTGAAAATGAGGACTAACGCCCTTGAAGAATATCATGTAGATGGAGGAGCGCCAGCGTTGTTGGGGTCTCGAGTCGTTCTAGGGCCTGCCGCAGTGTCGTCCAAGTCTTCAAACTCGTCTGTGTCGTGTGATGAGGAATATGAACTAGCGACCAAGGAAGGAACCTTGACCTTCTTGATTTTCTTCGGTGGAGGAGCAGACCAGTCAATATCTTCCTTGAAGCCTATTTGCTTCAGATCTTCTTCACCATAGAGATGTGACAGAACAGCCCAGGTGCGGTCAAAAACCTCATGGAGGTAGTAATGGTTTTTCTTCATTGCATTATGTGTAGAAGTCATGTTGTGAAGAATAGAGCCAAACTGACGCTTAACCCATTTGTGGTTTCGATCCACCTTCTGGTGAAGACTAAGAAGCAGCTCATGGTCAGTCATCACACAAGGAGCAGTGGCTTGAGGATTTGGCTTGGATGCATTGGCGGCAGAATCATGAGTGGCAGAGTCATCATTGGTGGAATAAGATGCAGCTTTGCAGAATTGACCATCCAATGGATGAATACCTTCATCGATAACAGCTGGTGCCTTTCCCTTCTCATCAGCTAAGGAATAAGTCCGCTTGAGGACTTCAATCAGGGGCAAGTAGCTGAGGTGATTTTGAAAGTCAGCTTTGTAGTTGAGTGAAGACCTTGTTCTGAGGAATCTCATAATCCAAGGAGCATAAGGCTTCAGCTCAAACGGTGAAAGTGTAACATTTGCCAGAGTCTGCGTGAAGAAATCATGATAATTGATAGGGATGCCATGCATGATGTTGAATAGCATATTCTTCATCATGCCAATAATTTCCTCATCAGATGAGTCGTGGCATTTGATAGGACTTATAGTCTTCGCCAGAATGCGATAGATGATTCTTGGCACATACGAAAATTCCTTCACGAGGAATTTGGTCCTTGGGGCTTGGCCAGGCTTCAGAGGCTTCATGAGCACTTGCATGTAATGAGTAGTGAGTTCAGGCTCTTCTTACACACAATGAGCACCTTCAGGTGGAGGACTGATTGGCAGGACATGAAGTAATTCAGAGGCCGGTGCCTTATAGTGAGTGTTTTCAGTCATCCAGTCCAACACCCACGAGTTGATATCATCAGCATCACCTATGATGTGCAGCGTTGCGTAGAACTGAAGAATAAGCTCTTCATTCCAATCAACTATGTCCGAGCAAAAGTTGAGCAAGCCTGCATCATGAAGCATACTGAGGACTTGAGAGAAGCAAGGCATTGATTCCATGCCCACGTGAGGAATATGCTCGTGGTCAAAGAGTTTGTCCTTGTTGAAGAGCAGAGAAGAATAGAAATTGTCCTGGCTGGCAGTCCAGAAGCGCTTCCTTCTAAGACGAGCATTGTCATAAGGGTTGAAATCAGTGAAGAACACATGCTCGCTGAAGAAGTCATCAGCCTTGAATTTCTTCTTCTTTGAGAAGGGATCCTTTGGCTTGGGTTGAGGAGTGTCAGTCAATTGCATCACCACCTCAGGAATCACAATCTCAGGATCCACAGACTGAGGAATTTTAGGTTCTTCTTCAGCTGCAGCCTGGGTCTTCAATTCTTCATTAACATTTTCATTAGCACTAGTGGATGGAATTTCTTCATGGACAGATGGGGTTGCACGAGGTTCTTTAGATCCCAATTGTACTTCAGTAGTGACAGGGGACTAGGGAATTGATTGAAGTGGGGTGAACATTGGAGAGTTGGGGTGCTGACTTTCCCAAAAGTCATCATTCAGCATTGGTGTGGTGCAGCCAATGTCCACATCTTCATCTTCCATTTCTTCAACGCCGGCCTCTTTAGCAGTGAACTGAGGCATAGGCGAGGAGACAACTGGTGTTGAAGGGATTTCATCCACTTCAATTTCTTCATCGAACTGCTCTGACGAAGTAGCAGAAGGATTCTCTTCATCGGATTCGCTTGGAATCACATAATCTTCACCAAAAGGAACAAGGTCCTTTGATGGCATGCATGAGACAGGAACGACATCAATTGGGTTGTGAAATGAGCTTGTCAAAGGCTTCATCTTCTTCGGAGCTGAAGAATCTAATGAAGTTGATGCCTTCCTTTTCTTCACAGCTGCACGCTCTGCAGCCTTGGTCTTCTTTGCAACTGATGCACATGGAAGGATCAGAGTTGGTGTAGGCGCAGGAGGAGCTGAGGAATTTGGTGCAGTTTCTTCAGGCGCAACTAATGCAATTGCCCTGACTTCTTCACTTTCTTCAGGCGCACCACTAGTGGATGCCCTGGCAATTTCTTCAGCGGCTGGAATGCATTCATCAGCCCTGGTACTTTCATTTTCTTCAGCAGCCTGATTGTCATCAGCAGTGCTGGCATGTTCTTTAGTGGGCTGAGCAGATGCTTCAGCCGGAGTAACTTCAATGTGCACAGGAGCAGCAGCACTTGAAGTGAATTTCTTCGTCAGATTGACGAACCGGACCTTGGCACCCTTCTAATCAGCATAGTAGCAATTGAATTCGTCACTCAATTGCTTGATCTCAGCTTGCAAGGCAACGAGTTGATCAGGGGTAAGAGTGAGGACATTGTCCTTGAGGTAGCGCTTCTTCTTGTACTGCGCTTTCTTTAGTCTGCTGCCTTCTTCAAATTTCCACTTCTCTTCCTCAATGAAGGCAGTTAGAACATGACTTTGACCAGGAGTGAGGTTCATCTCCAGCAGAGGCGTGTTAGGGTCCTTGTGCCATAGGTCAATGAAGTCGAGGATCAACTTTGGATCCAATAGCAGTGGCACATTGCTGCCTCTGGCTCTGGCGGCCCTGGCCTGCCTGTCTCTGATGATTTCGGCAAGTTCTTCATCATCAGCCTCATCATCATCAGAGGGCACTTGGAAGGCGACCTGCTTCTTGTGAGGACTTGGTCGAAGGCCTCGTCCAGCAGTGGCCTTTTTCTTCAGCAGAGAGGGGCCAACTTAGGAACTTGCAGATGCTCCTGAGGCAATTGAGATGCCTGTAGTCCTTTGGCATGTGGCGAGATGCACAGGTGCAGAGGATTTGGTCGGAGCAGCTGAAGACTTTGTCGGAGGAGCTGAGGACTTTGAAGGAGGAGGAGCAGTCTAAGGAATTGGCCGTGAGGGCTTTGAAGAATCTGGTCGTGAGGACATTGCTGAGGAACTTGGCCGTGAGGGCATTGAGGGTGAACCACTTGGCTTATGCGCAGGCTTCTTAGGCTTACTAGAAGAGGCCTCAGCAGCGGTAGCAGCAGCAGCAGAGTCTTCATTGAATTTCCTCACTGCTTCCTTCGCTTGTTTGGCCGGTTTGGCCTGGCGCTTTGCCCATTCATCAGGATAATCCTCACCGCGCTTCAGGCTGGTGGGATCTGCCAATGGAGGTCTTGGGCATGGAGGGTTGAGTGCGAATTTCTTCATATACTTGGGTGTAACATATCTGTAATCCCTCCATTCCCGTGCCCATCTCCTCTCTATCCTCTGTATGCGCACCTTGCGCTGATTTTTGTCCTCCTTGCCAAATTTGGCCTCATCAGGAGTGCAGTAATCCTTGTATATGTCCTCAGGGATTTCAAAAGCTGTATTGACCTCAGGCCTCTTTCCTCCCTTCTGTGGCTTCTTTCCATCAGCCATTTTCTTCAGCTGAGGAATATGAACAACTGAAGTTTCTGAAGAGGTGTGCAACTTTTCTTCAAGGAACGCTGCAAATGAGTTAAGTTGATGAGAACCTAGTGATTCAGCAGCGGACATGAGTACCTGTGAATAGAGTATAGTTGCGAGGAATTTGGAGAGGTCATATCTGTTCTCAGAAGATTTTCAAAAAGAATAGGTTTGAGGAATTTGACTAGATGAGTCTTGAAGAATTTCACTAAGCGTTCTTAATCTTAGGTTCCAGAATTGTACAGATTGAAAATCCACACAATTGAGGAATCTTGAACAAAATCATCACTTAGAGAAACGAATCAAGAGTAGATGACATGTGAGGTGTTCATGTGTGTGAAGATTTGAAGAATAAACACCTTTGAAGATTTTCAAGAAAACATATGAATAAAAGAGGGCAGTAAAAGTAACTTTTAATTATCCTTGATGAAGAACACGACGAACTGGGAAGAGTATATGTGAAGTTTGTCAGTTCAGATCTTCCACGCCCTAACTCGGTAGAGGAAGACGGCTACGGCGGCGGTGGACTGAAGAAATCTGGAACCGACGCGAGTGCGACGGCGACGATGTCGAGGCAGTGAAGCTCTTACTCACCGGCGACGATGAAGTAGTGGCGGCGCTAGGGTTTGAGAAGCTCGAGCAGGAGTGAGAGCGAGTGGAGTAAAAACGAAGTGAGGAAGAGGCATGGGTATTTATAGTGGGAGTGAAAAACTGTACGCCCAAGGAAATCGAACCAACGTGCCCCTGGCCCTTCTCATTCGCTTGACATGTGTCACCCATGTACTGAGAGGTGGCAATCGTGTAGGATCGTGGGTGAGTAGATAAGCATTGTCGTGGGATGCGGAACGGTTTGAGCGGCAAAGCCGAAAATTCAGATAAGATAAGTTAAAAATTCCGTTCGCAATTTCTTCAGCTGTCAACGACATGGTGAAGATTTTGAACGAGTTTCAATTAGAATGCACATGAAGAATTTGTGAACAGACTTGGTTGAGTTTAGCATAGAGGAGGAAGGGTCCGATCACATTCACTTAGTAGAAGAAATCATCTTGAAGAATTAGCAATAAGTGAATGATGTAGAGGACATAAACTATATATATATATATATATATATATATATATATTCAAATCAAGAACAACGCCAGAAAGAGTGGAGACAATGCAAAGTTGAAGAATTTGAAAAACTGAGGAATTTCAAAAACGAAGAAGAACTCAAATTAAAGATTTTCAACTTTGGTTGGTGGCGTAACCCACCGTATAAGAAAGCTGATTTTAGACACCGCGTACAATTGTCGTAGGGCTCTGAGAATCAATTTCTTCATTAATTTCTTCACACTTAGAGGGTTAGTCTTCATTAATTGAAGAAAAACGTTACTTCGTGTGTTGCGCATCTAAGTCATAAAGTCAGCATTAGTGTTAGGGTGTGTGTCCTTTTCAGAGAACATTCGAAGATTCTAGGATATTTAGCTCACACCGCAACTTGCTAAATCTCTTCTCATCCAAGGGGTTAGTGAAGATGTCGGCCAACTGGTCTTCAGTGCTTGCATGGTCGATGGAGATGTCGCCCTTCAACACATGATCACGAAGAAAATGATGACGAATCTGGATGTGCTTTGTCTTCAAGTGTTGAACTGGGTTATGAGCAATCTTGATAGAATTCTCATTGTCACAGTAGAGAAGCACATTCTTCACGTTGATGCCATAGTCCTTGAGTGTTTTCTTCATCCATAGTAATTGAGCACAGCACGATCCAGCAGCAATGTACTCAGCTTCTGCAGTGGAGAGTGATACGCAATTCTGTTTCTTCAAGGACCAACAGACCAAAGAACATCCGAGGAAATGGCATGTGCCTGACGTTGACTTGTGGTCCACACGATCGCCAGCATAGTCAGAGTTTGAATATCCAATGAGATCAAAGGAAGAGCCCTTGGGATACCATAATCCAACTGTGGTGTGTGAGCTAGATATCGAAGAATATGCTTCACAGCCTTATGGTGTGATTCCTTCGGTGTAGCTTGAAATCGAGCACACATGCAAACACTAAGCATAATATCCGACCTAGATGCACATAGGTACAATAAAGAGCCAATCATGGAACGGTATACCTTTTGATTGAAGTCTTTACCATTTTCATCAGTGCATAGATGGCCATTCGTGGGCATAAGAATTTTGACCCCTTTGCAATCTTGCATGCCGAATTTCCTCAATACATCTTTGAGGTATTTCTCCTGAGATATGAATATGCCATTGTGCTGTTGACGAATTTGAAGACCTAAAAAGAATTTCAATTCTCCCATCAAAGAAATTTGATATTCTTCACTCATCATATAGGCAAATTCATCACTGTGTCGTTGGTCAGTACAGCCAAAAATGATATCATCAACATAAATTTGGCACACAAACAATTCACCATCATAAGATTTAGTGAAAAGAGTTGGGTCGAGTGAACCGGGTTTGAAGCCTTTCTTCATGAGGAATTCCTTCAAAGTATCATACCACACCCGAGGGGCCTGCTTGAGGCCATACAGGGCCTTATTGAGTCTGAAGACTTTGTCAGGATGCTTTGGATCTTCAAAACCTGGGGGTTGAGCAACATATACTTCTTCCTCAAGCTTACCATTGAGGAATGCACTTTTCACATCCATTTGTTGTAAGATAATATCATGATGGTTAGCATAATCAAGTAATATGCGAATAGCCTCAAGTCTAGCAACAGGTGCAAAAGTTTCATCGAAGTCAATTCCTTCAACCTGTGTGTAGCCTTGAGCTACAAGTCGTGCCTTATTCCTCACCACAAGGCCATTTTCATCTTGCTTGTTGCGGTAGATCCACTTTGTGCCAATGATGTTGTGCTTGCGAGGATCTGGACGTTTGACCAGTTCCAGACGTTGTTGAGCTCGAACTGATGTAATTCTTCTTGCATAGCTTGAATCCACTCAGGATCCATAAATGCTTCATCTACCTTAGTGGGCTCTATGATAGAGACAAAAGCAAAGTGCCCACAAAAGTTAGACAAATGTGAAGCTTTTGAGCGTGTGAGAGGACCTGGTGCTTCAATGTCATCGATGACCTTCTCAATTTGCACTTCGTTTGCAATGCCAGGATGAGCGGGTTGTCTTCGAGGAATTTGATCCGCAATTTCTTCAGGAGCATTTTCCTCAGCACCATTTTCTTCAGGTGTGCCAGCTCGACGTTCTTCACGTTCTGGAATGAATTCTTCAGCAGGTTCTTCGGTAGGAATGACATCCTTAGTAGCCTTGAACTTGATAGATTCCTCAGGTGCTGGTTCATCTAACACAGAAGGTAGGTGCTCTCTTTGTGAGCCATTAGTTTCATCGAACCGCACATCTACAGTTTTAACAACCTTGTGAAGAACGTTGTTGAAGACTTTGTAGGTGTGCGAGTCCTTTCCGTAACCAAGCATAAAACCCTCATATGCTTTTGGTGCAAATTTAGAATTGTGATGAGGATCTCTAATCCAACATTTAGCACCGAAGACTTTGAAGTAACTAACATTGGATTTCTTGTCAGTGAGGAATTCATAAGCAGTCTTCTTGAAGAATTTGTGATGATATACTCTGTTGATGATGTGGCATACAGTATCAATAGCCTCAATCCAGAAACAATGAGGTGTCTTGTATTCATCAAGCATAGTGCGAGCCATGTCAACAAGAGTTCTGTTCTTGCGCTCCACGATGCCATTCTACTGAGGAGTATAAGGAGCAGATAACTCATGAGTAATACCAAGTTCATCAAGATAGTCATCAAGACCAGAATTCTTGAACCCAGTCCCATTGTCACTTCTGATGTGCTTGATCTTCACACGAAAGTTGGTCGAAGCCCTCGAGGAAAATCGTTTGAAGACTTCCTGCACCTCATGTTTGTAAGTGACAATGTGCACCCATGTGTAACAAGAATAATCATCAACAATAACAAAGCCATATAGAGATGCGTCATTTGTAACTGCAGAATAATGATTAGGACCAAAGAGATCCATGTGAATCAATTCAAATGGTCAAGCGGTAGTCATGATAGTCTTCGCTGGATGCTTGGCCTTTGTCATCTTTCCAGCTTCACAGGCTCCGCATAAGTGATCCTTGAGGAATTTGACATTCTCAATGCCAATGACATGCTTCTTCTTCGTGAGCGTTTGCAAATTCCTCATGCCAGCATGACCAAGTCGTCGATGCCATAGCCAGCCTTCTGAAGCTTTTGCAAGTAGGCATACGGCCGATTGTGGTCCTGTAGAGAAATCAACAATGTACAAGTCTCCTCTCCTAAAGCCTTCGAAGACTTTGGAATTTTCGGCTTCCATGATCACAACACAGCGATATTTGCCAAAGACAACAACCATATCGAGATCACAAAGCATCGAGACAGACATGAGGTTATATCCTAAGGACTCGACAAGCATGACTTTGTCCATGTGTCGATTCTTTGAGATCGCAACCTTACCTAGACCCAATACCTGACTTTTGCCTTTGTCAGCGAACATGATATGCTTCAGATGAAACAGTGATAAAGGAGCATCCATCAATAGATTCTTGTCACCAGTCATGTGATTTGTACATCCACTATCGAGGACCTACTCATTGTCTTTGGGTTGATCATCTTGCAGATGAATTAGTGCAACTTACGAACTCATATACTTCATCAGTGAAGAATATGACATCAATATCATCATATCAATTTCATCAAGCAATAGAACAGATAAAATAGTATGAGGACGTGAGAAATGAAAGTTCATTTCTTCATGATTAGCCTGCGTCCTTTCAGGCAATTTTCAGGTCTCCAGCAAATTCTTTAGACATTTTAAGCACGTCTGGAGACCTGACCCTGCATAAGAGATTAGTTCTTTTTCTTCACCACCCACATCTGAAGGGGTGGCAAAGAATTCATCACTCTACGAGCACCATATGAGAAAGGTGGCATAGAAGCCAGTCCATTTCATTCCACATAAGAGGGGTTAGGATAAGCATATGAATAAGTAGAGAAATTCTTCGAGGACTTATGAACATAATGGTTAGAAGAATAATGCTCATATTCATAGCCCTTAGCTCTACCCTACGAAACAGAGGGGTTAGCACGATGATGATCATATGAGGACTTTGATCCTTTTGAGGAATTTGATCCACGTCGGGAATTTGGTCCATATGAGGACTTGGATCCATATGAAGAATTTGGTCCATATGAAGAATTTTATCTGGAGTTCCTATTCTTCACAGGTGGTGTCATGAGGATATTCACCTGAAGGCTTTCAAGGCACCTTTTGGGAACCCAGATTTTTTTCATAGGGGAACCGTTCCTGCAGTTAGTGCCAACATATCTAGCAAATACTTCACCATTCTGATTTTTGAACAATTTATAGTTGGAGTCAAATGACTCATCAGAAGAATGAGGAGATTCACATGTAAATCTAGATAAATTAGATGGGTCAACTGGAGGTCCCTTTGCAGCAACCCATGAGGTTTTGGGGTACTGCTCAGGCTTCCAATATGTTCCATCAACATTGAGTTTCCTCTCAAAGGCAATACCCTCTTTCCTAAGGTTCCTGTTGAGGATCTGCTTTTTGAGCACATCACAAAGAGTCTGATGCCCTTTGAGGCTTTTGTACATGCCTGTCATGTACAATTCCTTCAGCCCTGCATCATCAGTGATACTAGCAATGTCCTCAGATGAGGAATTCCTGATAGCAGAGATAGGTGAAGAATATGTAGCATTAGAAGCATTTGAACATTCAGGTGAAGAATTAGCAGATTCATGTTCAATGCACTTCAGACATGGAGGAACAAATTCTTCCGGAGTAGCGCTGATTTGTTGAGCAACTAATGAATCGCGCTCCTTCTGAAGATCTTCATAATCCACTCTTAGCTTCTCAAGATCTTGCTTTCTTTGAAGAAATTCATAAGAAAGCTTCTCGTGATCAGATAAGATAGTGTTATGATGACCTTGAAGGTTGTTAAACTTGGACTGAAGTCTCTGAAGATTTTCAGTCAAGTTTTTGGTGTGATCCATTTCTTCACCCAACATATCATCACTTTTATCTAGCATGTTTTGAACCTTTTCAAAAGCTTTTTGTTGTTTCATAGCAATCTTAGCAAGTTTAGAGTAGTTGGGCTTGAGGTTTTCATCAGATTCATCCTCACTAGATTCAGAGGAGGCATATTTAGTTACCTAGGCACCCTTTGCCATGAAACAATAGGTGGGAGCGTAGTCATCATTGTCTTCATCAGCCTTGTTGGTGATGCCATTTTCTTCAGAGTTGAAGATAGACTTGCTGACGAATGCAGTAGCGAGAGCTAGGCTCGCCACACCGGACTCGGACTCCTTAGATGCCTCCTTGTCCTCATGTTCCTCAAATTCAGCCTCAGAGTCCATTTCCTTGCCAATGAAGGACCGAGCCTTCTTGGAGCTGCTCTTCTTGTGAGATGAAGACTTCGAGGATTTTGATGATGAAGACTTTGAAGATTTCTTCTTCTTCTTTGCGTCATCAGAACTATAGTCCTTGTATTTCTTCTTCTTTGATTCCTTATCCCACTAAGGACAATCTTGGATGTAGTGACCAGGTTTCTTGCATTTGTGGCATACCTCTTCTTATAGTCACTGGATGAGGAATCAGTGCTCCTTGAGGATTTTCCAAAGCGACCGCGTCTTGAGAATTTCTGAAATTTCTTCACGAGCAGTGCTAGTTCCTGGCTTAGCTCTTTAGGATCACCAAAACTGCTAGCAGAGTCCTCATCTTCAGACTCAGAGACTGCCTTGGCCTTCAGAGCACGCGATCTACCATAGCTCGAACCATAGAGATCTCTCTTCTCAGCAAGCTGGAACTCATGATTATTTAGCCTCTCGAGGATATTAGCGGGATCAAGTGACTTGTAATCAGCACGTTCTTGAATCATCAGTGCCAGAGTATCAAATGAAGAATCGAGCAATCTCAGCAATTTCTTCACCACCTCATGGTCGGTGATGTCAGTGGCGCCAAGCGCTTGAAGCTCATTTGAGATGTCAGTGAGGCAATCGAAGGTTTGCTGAACATTTTCATTGTCGAGTCTTTTGAAGGGGTTGAAGAGATTGCGAAGAACGTCAACACGCGAGTCACGTTGAGTTGAGACTCCTTCATTTACTTTGGACAGCCTATCCCAGATAAGCTTAGCAGTTTCCAAAGCACTCACTCTTCCATACTGCCCTTTGCTCAGATGGCCACATATGATATTCTTCGCTTGAGAATCGAGTTACTTGAATCTCTTCACATCAGTAGCGTTCAGAGAAGGTGTGACTAAGGGAACACCATTTTCCACAACATACCAGAGATCGTTATCAATTGCCTCAAGATGCATTCGCATCTTATTCTTCCAGTAGGGGTAGTCCGTTCCATCAAAGGTAGGACACCCAGCAGAGACCTTAATCATACCTGCGGTCGACAAAGCTAAAACTCGAGGGGGTTAAACCAAAATTACACAGAACAAGGGAGTACCTTGCTCTGATACCAATTGAAAGTGTGTTATATCGACTAGAGGGGGGTGAATAGGCGATTTTTATGAATTATTCGCTAAGGAATTTGCTGGTGAGGAAATTCCTAAATGAAGAACTACTTGCAGCAGAATAAGTACTCAAAAGTAAACACGGCAGAATACAAACACAGTCATCATGATGAAATGAAGACAAGCACAGAGTACAGAAAGCGTAAGCACAGGATAACACAGGATGAAGACGGACAGACTGAAGAAATTGAACTGAGGAAATTGAGAAAGTCTTCAGTCAAAGTCTTCAAACAGATATGAACAAGCACACAACAACAGAAATGAGGCTATGAAAGAGTTGAGAAAATAGAACCAGTAAGCTTGGTGAAGACAATGATTTGGTAGACCAGTTCCAACTGTTGTCTCAGTTGTACGTCTGGTTGAAGCAGCTAGGTATTTAAACCTGAGGACACACAGTCCTCACCATATTCTCCTTGAGCTAAGGTCACACAGACCTTGCCCAATCACTCGTGGTAAGTCTTTAGGTGACTTCCAAACCTTCACAGACTAGGTCACTCGGCGATCCACAATTCCTCTTGGATGCTCTAGACCATGACGCATAACCGTCTGGAAGAAGCACAGTCTTCAAAGGTAACAAGCGTCGGATCCATGCAGGATCAATCTCTTCAGTGATGCTCAATCACTTTGGGTTGTAGGAGTGTTAGGTTTGGGTTTTCCTCACTTGATGATTTTCGCTCAAAGTCCTCGGAGGATGGGATGCTCTCAAATGACAAGTGTTAGTTTCTCTCGGAGCAGCCAACCAACTAGTGGTTGTAGGGGGCGGCTATTTATAGCCTAGGGAGCAGCCCGACATGATAAGACATAAATGCCATTCAATGATATGATCGTTAGGTGGGTAGATATTTTGGGACATCTGGCGCATAGCATAGCAACGGTCAGAATTTTGGCTCTCAAATTCCTCAGGGCTATCATGTTCCTCACTGTGTAGGCAATCCGCACTAGCCAATTCCTAACTCCTCAGTCAGAATAAATTCCTCAGCAACTGGGAGAACTTCGTCTCTGTTACTGAAGAAATTGACTGAACTGTATGAGATTTCCAATGGCTTCACTCGAAGGGATTGGTAGGTGTAGGATTTTGAGTTGAGCATCACATGGAAATTTTTCCTTTGTATTTCCTCGACCCCCTTTAACAGTACGGTGTTTCCTATGACTCAAGAAAGAGAAAATGAAACTACGAAAAACAAAAGTCTTCACGCTTCATGTTCCTCGAATGATTGCCATGTCTTCAAGGTCACACCAATTTCTTCACTTTCAAAGTCTTCAGAAAGTCTTCAGAATTCCAAAGTCTTCAGTCGAAGAACTTCATTTTTAGGGGTCGAATTTCTCTGTAAATTTCAAACTCCTCATAGACTTATAGACCTGTGTACACTCACAAACACATCAGTCCCTTAACCTATAAGTATTCAGTACACCAAAATCACTAAGGGGCACTAGATGCACTTACACCCTGTTAAGTTCCCCTTGACAAAACCTTATCTTGTTCCTGTTTTTTGCAGGTTGCAGCAAAACCAAGTTGCCAAAGTGAAAGTCCCCAAAAATCATGTTCTTTGCATCTTTCAGTACTCACTCAGGTGAGGTCTCAATTTCTTCTAAATCAGAAGTTCAACTTCTCTGAAAATTTGGCAATAGTTCAATGAAAAGGTTTACCTCCATACAAAAGTATGGGTACCCAACCAATTTTGGAACATTGTTTCTACTTTCTACACGTCCTTGTTGGAATGAGAGGGATGACTAGAATACTCAGAGAAACTTCTTTACTTGACCTAGAGGCGGTATACTTTTATTTGAAGTTTTTCGTTTGTAAATTCTGCATCTTTTTTTGTATACAAACTATAAGCATTATACTGGTACTTGGACTAGAGTACAAGTATTACTTCCAGGCAAGTTCGAAATGAAACCCGCAGCATGTTCTTTGATCATTTTAGCAAATAGGTGAGAGAGAGCACTAGATTGCCTAAAACATGTTTGATGCTTTGTCCATGAGACTTCAACGCTTTTAAAAAAAGAGAGGATGTGCGCACCTGTTCGTATAGCAACAAAGAGAAAAAAGGCTAGTGCTCCTAGTGATGCCCATTAGAATATGAAGTGTACGTGCATCTACTAATCCTCCCATCTAATGTTTTATTAATTTTAATACTGCTCCTCTTTCTCATGGCTTTATTTTGAAAGTATACTAGGTTCTTGTGAACTAGTGAAGTTCAAAAAAATGATAAGAAAGTTAAGATGCAAAAATTTACACAGTACATCATATAAGAAAAATAGAAAGTAATATTGTAAATTTCACTAGTTCATTATGCAAAAGATAAAAAAAAGTGAAGTGTGGACATTCACTCTGCAAACCAAAAGTAGTTCTTCCTTGCAACCTACATCAGTTCATGGTTTTGGAAAAACACCAGGAACTTTTACATCTGCATACCATCCTTTGTCAATGTTATTTGTTTCTTGTTGTTTATGTTTTATGTATAACCATGGTTCCTTGCCGTCCCCGCTGACATAAAAAATATTGACCTTTAGCAAGCACTGTTGCTCAATTTTCTAGGTTTAGTTCAGTCCAATCTCTAGTTTTTGTTCAGTCCAATTTTTAGATAGCATAGTGTGTGCTAAAAAAATATCATTAGTTCATGTTTCAAAATTAGATATATCACCTAAAATAAGTTTCAAAAGAAAAATTATGTAAGTTCAATCCGTGTCCTGCTACAGTTTTGCATTTCTTGTCGAGTCGTACTAGTACCGATGAATAACGAGTTACAGATATAACTATTACTGATTGAAAAATGTAGGGGTTGAAGTAAACCCTCTCGATATAACTATTCGAGTCAGTTCAACTTTATATTTGATTTTCAGTTCATCTTGTGTGTTACAGATCAGTTTCATGTACCTTTGTACTTGTGTGTTGTATTTTTGAATTGGAAGTTCAACAAACAAATGATACAAGTTCAAAAAGAAAACATGATGGGGTTCATGTTTTAAAATTTTGGGACCATGGATGAAGCTCTTGGCACATTGTTGGACAATGATGCTTCAAACTTTGTTAAGGAACAACTATGATGCACCAACCATCTGATTTATTTTCTCCTAAACTTTGATCTGCCTCATGTTGACAGGTATGAGCACAAACCAGTCTCTCTCTCTGGGCATTTCTGCAAGATTATCTGCTTACACTTTTAGTACAAATGCCCTTGACAAATGTAGTTCAGTTCTTGCACCCATGGTCAAAACCTGCAAGTTTAGTACATTGTTAGACAAGATTATCTTCCTAAACATCTAGTTTAGTACACTTGACAAATGTAGTTTAGTACACTTTTAGACAATATTATTTTCCTAAACATGCAAGTTCAAGATTGGCATTATATTCAGTTCTTGTAGTACAAATGTCTCAGTATTCAGTGACATCTGAAAATTGATGTAGACTGCTCTTGCATCTCCAATTGAATGTTGCTCAGCTTCCTCCCAATCCGCTTAATCTTGTCTTGCTCCGAAGCATGCTTCAGTTCAACAATAACCTCCAGAAAAGTTCAGAGTTCAGAGTACTTTGCGCCACAGGTTGTCTCTTTTTATTCATCAGTTTTGGGACGATGGGTCTTTTCATACATGTAGCATATTTAAAAATGTCCAGTAAACGATTAGTTTTTTGCCAGTTCTACTCATTGCAAGTTAGGTACTGGCAATGACAACATTTAAAAGAAAATGTTCCATCGACAAGTTCACACACTACTGTCGCAAACATTCTGACATTCTTTTCTGTATGCAAAAAATTGTATTTAGTTGAATTCCCCATGAAATTCTCTCTGTTGCACATCTGTCGTCGGATCCCATCGTCGGCGTCCTGTCGATGGCGGCCACGAGCAAGAGCACCCGTTTCTGGCAGGAGCGGCTCCATACCCTTGCTTCCCCTCCTCAACTCCACCTCGTTGTGGTTCATTGCTGAGAAAAAGAATGAACTTGTACAGTTCCTGTTGGTCGCCTTGCTACCCTGGGGCATGAGCTCATCCACCAGGGGTGCTGGCAGCCGTCCAAGTGGAGCGTTAACGCCAGTACAACTAGAATCATGCGTTGCGGCCACCATCTTCACGAAGCACTGCACATCTGTCCAAGTCGACCTTGTACAGTTTCTGAATTTTGCTATGGTCTAGCAGTTCAGCATGTATTCTACTTCAGTTCAGTATGTCAGTTCAGTTTAGTACATCGGAGTATCATGTATGTCAGTTCAGTTCAGTGCGGAACATTAGAGATTCGACAAACATAATCATGTCACACAAGTTCAAGTGTAGGTACAGAAGTTTCTAACCATAAAGAAATTGATTTGGAGTCTTCTTGACAAAACCTCATCTCTCATATTTGTTCCTATTTTTGTAGGTTCCGGCAAAGCAAGATGCACAAGTTCATCTTTTGTATGCTTTTCAGTACATCTACTTCCCAATGGTGAGTCTGATTTCCTTTGTATTTCCATCTTCATATAGCACAAAAAAGTCCTTGTGGTTATGCTTGAGAATGAGCACCGTACTGTCACTTAGTTAATCAATTCTATAGAAAGTTCTCGGGGATTTTTTATGTAAAGCTGCTGCTAACTTCATAATTATACAGATCATGCATTATATCCAATGAGGCATCAATTAAAGCACTTTCCGATATAGAGAGGCAAATATACAAGATTCCTAACTAATATATACTCCCTCTATAAACTAATAGATTCCCAACTAATAATTATATTTCTTTACGGAGGGAGTATTAATGCCCTGCTTAGCACATTGCTTGTAGTTGTATCAGTTACCTTTCTTTTGGAGTTACATAACTAATAAATAATCAATAGGGATGACGCACCATCACGACCGCTTACCGCCCCCACCCGCGGTTGCTTTCATCCTCCTGTGCATGTATGCCACCACGGATGCTACAAATTCTTGTGTGGTTCGCCGTTCCCTACTCCGGCGTGTGTCACCAGTGTCGTGTTGTCCTTAGCTAGCCCCCACGGCTTGCCGCGATGGTGCCCCCAAGCCGGTCTAGAACCACCACGATGAATAGAAATCCATCCAACTATTCACTTATGCCATCATGATCATTTTATTGTATAAGTGTGCCTTCTCTGTTGTATTCTCCTTGTTATTTGCTTGTCAAAACTTAGTTTTAATCCACTACAATTTCCGCTAATGGATTTAAAAGTCAACAAATGCACAGTTTAAAAGTGCATGCAATGACTACAAAATATCAATTTAGTTCAGTCCAATTTGTAATTTTAGTTCAGTCCAATTCCTAGTTTTAGTTTAGTTCAATTTCCAATTTTAGTTCAATTCAATTCTTATTTTTAGTTTACTTAATTTCAGTTCTTATTTATACGTGGTTTTTTGGGCCACCATGGCCTTATTCTTCTTTCCATTTAATCTGCATGCTAAAAGCTAGTGGAAGCATCACTGCGGTCTTATCCATTCTTTTTTTCCTATGCTAGTAGTTGTAACTAGTTAATGCTTTTCCTGGAAAGTACAGATTCCTCACACACTATATCATGGATTCGTGGCCTTTTTTGGAGCTCTTCAATTCAACAGGTTTTTCAGTTTTTGTGGAGCTTGTCAGTTCAACAGTTTTTCAGTTCATCAAAAAAATACAGATGCCAACCACTCGTGCAGCGTCCTATAGCAGCTGGCCAGGGATCCTTCCTCGGCTCTTCCCCTTGATGGTGAGATACGTCGATCGACCACATGTCTTTCTGTCTGACAAGGTGGTCAGGTGTCGGTGTCAAAACCGGTGGATCTCGGGTAGGGGGTCCCGATCTGTGCGTCAAGGCTGATGGTAACAGGAAGCAAGGGACACAAATATTTACCCAGGTTCGGGCCCTCTTGATGGAGGTAAAACCCTACTTCCTGCTTGATTAATATTGATGATATGGGTAGTACAAGAGTAGATCTACCACGAGATCGTAGAGGCTAAACCCTAGAAGCTAGCCTATGATGGTATGATTGTAATTGTGATCGACCTTCTAAGGACCAACCTCTCTGGTTTATATAGACACCGGAGAGGGCTAGGGTTTACATGGAGTCGGTTACAAGAAAGGAAACACAATATCCGGATCGCCAAGCTTGCCTTCCACGCAAAGGAGAGTCCCATCCGGACACGGGCCGAAGTCTTGAATCTTGTATCTTCACGCTTCAATAGTCCGGACGTTGCACATAGTCCGGCTGTCCGGATACCCCCTAATCCAGGACTCCCTCAGTAGCCCCTGAACCAGGCTTCAATGACGATGAGTCCGGCGTGCAGTATTGTCTTCGACATTGCTTGGCGGGTTCCTTCTCCGAGTACTCCAAAGTAATTATTGAACACTTGAATCGTGTCCGGATCTGCAAGATGATCTTTACACACCGCTGTAGAGAGAATGATATTTCACAAACGTAATCTGCTGACAACTTTTTCTGATGACGTGACATGTTATTACGGTCGGATCATTATTCGAACCGTTTTCCCACAACCAGCTATAGTGCATATTGTGAGGCGGTTTCTTTGACACATCTTGTCAAAGCAGAGATCGTGTCCCCTTATCACGGGATTCTCATCAATATGGGTATGGGTAATCCCACCATGCCATCAATCGTGGCGCTTGGGAAGCAAGCGATTCCCAATGGGCAAGTGGGGAGGCGCACCGCTTTCCGTGCCTCTATAAAGGGATAAGATTTCCCTATTTTCGTCCACGCCTTCTTCCTCCTTTGCCCACTCTTGCCCCCTCGAGCCCCAGCGCCCAAGCCCAAGTCTTCTCCACACAGCTAAACATGTCCGGAGCAGGAGGCAAGTGGGTGGCTTCCACCGTCAAGGAGAAGCACATCGCGAATCTTCGGGCGGCCAGATACTTGGCCGCGGACATAGCACACCGGCTACTGGACGCCGGGCAGGTCCTTCCGACCTTAGGACCCCACGAGAGGTCGTATTCGTCGCCCACTTCGTCCGTGGACTGGGATTTCCACTCCATCCCTTCGTCCGCGGGCTCATGTTCTACTACGGGCTAGATTTCCATGGTCTAGCCCCGAACTTTGTCCTCAACATCTCGGCGTTCATCATCGTATGCGAGGCCTTCCTCTGCATCCGGCCTCATTTTGGCCTATGGCTGCAAACCTTCTGTGCGAAGACGAAGATTGTAAGCGGCCAGCAAGCGGAGTGCGGAGGGGCCATGGTGGGCAAAATGCCTAACGTCAGCTGGCTGGATGGTTCCTTCCTGAAGACCGTAAAAGGATGGCAATTGGGGTGGTTCTACATCACCGAGCCGCGCAGCGCCAACTGGGTAGTGGCCCCCGAGTTCCAATCCGGAGCCCCCATGCGGCTCACCTCCTGGGAAAAGAAGGGCCTGTCTTCGGGCGATTCTACGGAGCTGACCGGACTCTAGACATGCATCAAAAGCATGAAGGACAAGAACATCAAGCTTGTCAACGTGATCCAGGTCATGCTTGTTCGCCGGATCCTGCCCTGCCAAAGGCGGGCATTCAATCTGTGGGAGTTCGTCCTGGCCGAACACTAGATGCTCCGGAAGCTCTACGACATGACGCACAAAGGCGCATGGAAGGTGTTGTTCAAGGCCTCTGAAGTACCTCCTGCCACATCCGAGGACCGCGGGCTTCACACCGCGCGGGCTCCTAGTCAGCTGAGTTCTCGAACTACCACCGGACCCAGTTCTTCCCAATATATTCATGGGAGAGCCTTAAGTAGTTATGCATGTTTGCTTCAGGATTATGTGGAGATAGCAGAGCGGGTTTACTGTCCGGCTACACTGCCAGAATGCCCTGCTGATGCTCTCCTGGCGGAGATGTTGGTCCCGGAACCGTACAAGGTGCCGGAGAAGAAGGCCAAAAAGAAGGCCCCGGGGACCCGAAAGGGTCTCCGGCGTAAGGTTGTGCCAGAAGCCTCGTCCGAAGATGACGAGGCACACTCCTCCCACGAAGGGGAGGAAGAAGAAGAAGAAGACGCCCCATCCGGAAAGGATGAGGGGCCCGAGGAGGCGGACCAAGGGGTCGGAAAAGGCCCTCGGCATAAGGCCATCATACCCCTGTCGTCTGCTGACAATGAGACAGATTCCTCCCGCGGAGGTGGGGGGAATCAAGAAGAAATTCTACCTCCCCACACTGGGGGGAGAAGAAGAGAAAAGCCGCCCCGGAGGGGGAGGCAGGGGCGTCCAAGAAGGGGAAAGTGTCCCTTCCGGACTACTCCGCCACGGCCGCCCACAGCAAGGAGGGGTGGCTGCCCAGGGGGAAGCCCCCAGTGCGATCGTAAGTGTCCTCACTCTACCATAACTTCAATCTATAGCTTTTGTTTAACGCCGAACATATGTGCAGTCCGGCCAGGGATCACCCCGAGATATCTTCCTCCGGGTCCCTAAGCGATTCGGAGATCAATTCGCTCCCGACAGCCACTACTCCACAGCCCACGGATGACACGGAGGTGTTGTCCCGAAGGCTCCCAGAGCGGGGGGAGGTGTGTGACGCCCGGTTAATCAAGCTACAGTAACCCTGTGGTAATGATGCCATGTCACCACGATTACTGTTGCTAATCTCGTGTTAGTTCAGATCCGAGCCAAATTCAAATTTCAATTAAAGTCAAACATTAAAAGTTTCCAATAGTCAAATCAAAAATGTTCAAAAATTGTAGCAACTAAATCATAATCAATTATGGTGGAGGAACCACACTTTTATGAAATGATTAAATACTCTAAAGTGAATAAAACCATAGCAAAACAATTATTCAAATGATTTTAAATAATAAACAAATGTTAAACTAGTTTAATTGACCACCAAACTTTTTATGGTAGAGGGATGTTCTGAAACCTTATTTTAGGAGCTATGGTCATATTTTATAAAAACTAAAATAAAGTATGACTAAACTAAAACAGAAAAGAATAAATAAAAAGAAAAGACAAAAGGTAAAA
>NC_057804.1:282845176-282852763 GCF_018294505.1 Triticum aestivum | reverse complement strand
AGCGCCCGCCGCGCCTGCGGTGGCCCTTGCGGCCCCGCCTCTCCGCTGGCCACCACTGCACCTGGCCTCGCCCCTGCTTCCCCTTGCCGGTGCCGTGCCGCCGCTCCGGTGGCCATCGCCGGCCACGGCCTTGCCCGCGCCCCGTTCGGGCGAGCGCCCGCACCCGCTCGCCTGTGCCCTCTAGGCCCCGATGGGCCACAGACATGTGGGGCCCGGCCCCAGAACATTAAAAAAAAGAAGAAGAGAAAAAGGAAATAAAAAAATGACTTAATAAAATTAATTAATAATTAATTAATTGATTAGTGAAGTAATTAACTTAACTAACCCTAATTAGTTGACTAATTAACTCTAATTAAACCTGCTAATTAAAAGTTAACAGATAATTAGTCTTCAGCCAATGACATGTGGGACCTGCCTGTCAGTTTGGCTAAGTCAACTAACTGGTTGACTGATGACACCATGCTGACCTCATGCTGACATCATAATGGCAATTTTAAATTAAATTAATTCTGTTAATTCTAAAAATGAATTAAAAACTTTGGAAATTAATATAAAATAAACCGTAGATCGGATGTAAAAACTTTGTACATCAAAGTTGCTCAGAACGACGAGACAAATCCGGATACGCAGTCCGTTCGTCCGCCACGCACCCCTAACATATCAAACTCGCAACTTTCCCCCTGCGACTCCTCTGCCCGAAAACCCGAAACACTGGGGATATTTTCTTGGATGTTTCCCCCTTCACCGGTATCGCCCATCCCTACGTTAGGTCACCCCTAGCACAACATATTGCCGCGTCTTGCTTTGTGTTACATTTGATTGCTCCGTTATTTATTGTGTTCCCCCTCCGTTACTCCTTTCCGGTAGACTCCGAGACCGATGCTGATGCCCCTGTGGTCGACTACGTCACCGACGACCCCTCTCTCTTGCCAGAGCAACCAGGCAAGCCCCCCCCCCTTGATCACCAGATATCGCCTATTCTCCTCTATACTGCTTGCATTAGAGTAGTGTAGCATGTTACTGCTTTCTGTTATTCCTATCCTGATGCATAGCCTGTCCTTGATACTACTGTTGTTACCATTACCTGCTATCCTACTGCTTAGTATAGGATGCTAGTGTTCCATCAGTGGCCCTACACTCTTGTCCATCTGCCATGCTATACTACTAGGCCATGATCACTTCGGGAGGTGATCACGGGCATATACGATATACTTTACACAGTTACATTACCTGTGATACTGTTCGGAGATGGGGGCTGAAGGGGCAGGTGGCTCCATCCCGGTAGAGGTGGGCCTGGGTTCCCGACGGCCCCTGACTGTTACTTTGTGGCGGAGCGGCAGGGCAGATTGAGACCACCTAGGAGACAGGAGGGCCTGGCCCTGGTCGGCGTTCGCGGATATTTAACACGCTTAACGAGATCTTGGTATTTGATCTGAGTTGGCTACGAGCCTATACGCACTAACCATCTACGCGGGAGTAGTTATGGGTATCCCGGCGTCGTGGTATCAGCCGAAGCACTTCGTGACGTCAGCGACTGAGTGGCGCGCGCCGGATTGGACTGGAATGCCACTAGGCTAGGTCTGCTTCCGGCCGCGTACGCAACATGCAGGTGTGCTCAGGGCGATGGGCCCAGACCCCTGCGCGCTTAGGTTTAGACCGGCGTGCTGGCCTCTCCGTTGAGCCTAGGTGGGGCTGCGACATGTTGATCTTCCGCGGCCGGGCATGACCCAGGAAAGTGTGTCCGGCCAAATGGGATCAAGCGTGCTGGGTAAGTTGGTGCACCCCTGTAGGGAAGTTAATCTATTCGAATAGCCGTGATCTTCGGTAATAGGACGACTTGGAGTTGTACCTTGACCTTATGACAACTAGAACCGGATACTTAATAAAACACACCCTTCCAAGTTCCACAGACAACCCGGTGATCGCTTTTCCACAGGGCGACGAGGGGAGGATCGCCGGGTAGGATTATGCTATGCGATGCTACTTGGAGATGCTACCTGGAGATGCCACTTGGAGATGCTACTTGGAGGACTTCAATCTATTCTCTTCTACATGCTGCAAGACGGAGGCTGCCAGAAGCGTAGTCTTCGACAGGATTAGCTATCCCCCTCTTATTCTGGCATTCTGCAGTTCAGTCCACTGATATGGCCCTTTACACATATACCCATGCATATGTAGTGTAGCTCCTTGCTTGCGAGTACTTTGGATGAGTACTCACGGTTGCTTTTCTCCCTCTTTTCCCCTTTCCCTTCTACCTGGTTGTCGCAACCAGATGCTGGAGCCCTGGAGCCAGACGCCACCGACGATGACGACCCCTACTACACCGGAGGTGGCTACTACTACGTGCAGCCCGCTGACGACGACCAGGAGTAGTTTAGGAGGATCCCAGGCAGGAGGCCTGCGCCTCTTTCGATCTGTATCCCAGTTTGTGCTAGCCTTCTTAAGGCAAACTTGTTTAACTTATGTCTGTACTCAGATAATGTTGCTTCCGCTGACTCGTCTTTGATCGAGCACTTGTATTCGAGCCCTCGAGGCCCCCTGGCTTGTATTATGATGCTTGTATGACTTATTTATGTTTTAGAGTTGTGTTGTGATATCTTCCCGTGAGTCCCTGATCTTGATCGTACACATTTGCGTGCATGATTGGTGTACGATTGAATCGGGGGCATCACAAGTTGGTATCAGAGCCGACTGCCTGTAGGAATCCCCTTCCACACTCCTTGGCCGAAGTCGAGTCTAGTCATTGCAAAACTTTTACTAACATGGCTGTGTGCCTTACGGGCCCACGTCGCCATTGGGTGGTATTAGGATCTTTTACTCCTCGACCTTTACTCTAGGATTCTGAACTCTCTTCTATTCGGGTTAAACGATTTTGCAAAAAAAAACTAACTTTAGGTTCTCGCAAGTACTTTCTCCCGGAGAGCCCCTTACTTCAGATGATCGCCTGCTACATCGGAAGATTCCGAAGATACTCTCTGATGTTCTCTCGAGACTTTGTGCCCATCACTTATGCTATTCCTGACCACCGATAAATTCGTATGGATAACTACTTACACTTGCCATTCATACGATCATCCCCCATTGATCTTGTTATTACAAGATACCCCGAAGTTTTCTCTATTGTTCCGAAAATACTTTGTGCCTACTGCCTAGCAGTTCTTTGCCACATGAATACCCCTTCAAATAAATCCTTGCACTTGTCGAGTATCCGCTCATCCCCAGTTGTTCATGTGTTCCACAAAAGTCTTCAAAATACTATTCGATCTTCCGAAAATCCTCTGGAGCCTTTGGCTCTTGAAATTCTTGCTTATTTGCATTATGGTTAATCCTATAAGTATCGTAGTCTTATTGACATTCCTTGTCATTATCATTTTGAGTCTGTTGACTTAATATGTTTGCGAATGCACGCAATCATCATTGATCCTTATAAATTACTTCTCCGGCTAAGCTACCATTCTTTTAACTGGAATTGGTTCTCGACCAATCCAATTGTCATTGATTGTACCCTAAGGCTATTCAACTTATCCATCCCTACTCGGAGCATTGCTTCTGATCCCTTGATTTTGAAATCATAATTCCTTTGCATTTGACAATTGAGTTAGTCAGTTGTTTCTATAATCTGATCTCCTTGCAATCTTCTTCCTCTTGTTGAGTACCGATGCTCACGTCAGATCCCTTGTGGACCACCAGATCCTTTGATGGATTTTATCTGACAACGCCCTTCATATTCAATAACCTTGTGAGCCTTTCCTCTGATACATAATGCCTTTGGTAAATTGTATCCTCTGCTTTCTTAACCATGCTCTGTCTTCGAGCTTCAGTTAATTACTTCTAAAGATTCTGGTATATGATTCTAAGATGCCCCGATGGGTTGAACCTATGCCTTCCTTAATAGGTGTGAACTCAAAAGTTTTCACGAGTCGTACTCTTCTGGTATTTTGCCAGATAATATTTCAAAACTACAACTTCATTGAGCGCGAGAAGTGAATGAAAGGTTGTGCATTGGAGAAGTGGGAGTCGACCTTGAACTTTGCGTTCATGCCCATGGACACGATGTACATCTTCTCATCGAAGCTTCTTTTAAAATCAATTATTCCCTTGGTATAAGTTCATCTTATATCTGAGATCTGGCCTTTTTGCAATCGTGGTTCTGACCATGTTCTCCTTTAAATATCATGTCCTGTGCAAGTTTAAGCACTTGTCCTCTATAGAGCAATACCCCAGTTCAACTTCTAGTTTGATCTGTCGTCGAGTATTACCACCTGGTATCTCGAGATTATCTTGGAACTGCATAATTTCTTATGAGTTCTTCATCAAGTACTACATACTCACCGATTACAATTTTTCATGGGCTCGGAGTTATTGAACACTCAAAGACACCGATAACTGAACCGAGTCCGCTCTACGGTTCAACAACCCTTCAGTAAGCTTCTATAAGTATGAGTTTGTACCCGATCACGCCATTCCTAGCCTGTTTGGCTATATCATTGTCGTGACGATTCTAACGGTGCTACCTGGTCCTTATTCTCGGAGCACCAATTTTCGACGATGAACTAACCTTACGTCGATTTTCCTCGTCATACCCTTTCACCTTAAACAACAAGCTTGAGTTCGAGTTTGTGTCGTACCCATGGTTCCAATGACTTTTGGCTTCATCATTCCTTTGACTTGATGTCGTCGCTGATTGATTACTTCTTCATGAAATCTGTCGACAAATGTGTCGTGATCCTCATCAACCTTATGAGTTCTTCCAGGATATCAATTGAATTCATGATGAGAAATACCATCCTTGTCCCTCGATGATTTGAGTTATCGTTGGCAACATTCTTGCCTCCCCCCCCCCAACACAAACTTGTTCACAATTTGTGTTGTACCTTGGTTTCCTTGCTATCCAGCAATTGTTCTTCTTTACCTTGGAGTATTACCGTCCTTTATGTCAAGAATATTCTGAGATTTGTTCCACCTCTTGAGAATTCTTGACATAGAAATACTTCTCACCATCACCATTCTTTCTTGGTCCCTGTGTTAATTCCAACAAGTGAACGGTGTTGTTTGGATTCTTTCCTTCTAGCAACCCTATCTCTTTGAAGTTAATGGTCGAAAGTTCATTCTTAGGCTATTGATTATTGCATCACCATTCTGACATTGGTCGTGCAACCCAACCCATATTTCGGGCGCACCTTTCAACCAATGTTTAATTGTGTATGTTTTCCTCGAGCATACTTCCTTATATCATTTGATCTGACAAATGTTATCTCCTTGTTCACTTAATTGTGGACATCCATCTTTTGGGAATCTCGGTGAATTGCCGTTGAGTTCACCAGACACCTCCTTGTCCTCTCCTTGGGTTAATGATGGACTCTTGATAACGGAAATCACTTCATAGTTCATTTCCCCGAGAATCTTACAATGTCATCTCGTCAATTTGCGTTGCACCTTTTCTTCTCAGGTATCCTAAGTCTGAGGTATCCTGACACCAACTGGATCTGAATCTCGGTCAGATATGATGGTTGGGACATATCTCCAAGAGTTGTAACATTGATCTCTACGTGACCCGGTAACATGATGTCATGCCTAGCACCCCCCCCCCTGGGTGGAGGACCTATCGTTATAATTTCTTTTGCAAGGACAACCATTCTTCCTGGAGGAAATTGTAAGACTTATTCTACAAGTTATTCCTGATGGATCCTTCGTGTTTCCAAAGTCTGATCTTCACCTGAAGACCATGTCAATGCTATCTCGAAGCATGTCAATGGTACTCCGATTTTCAACAGGAACATTTGAAGCACGATGCTAAATTTTATTTATCATTTATCCTAACACCGTTGTATGGGTAATATCATGAGATTCCTCCCCCCCTTACCTAAAGAGTTGTCTACATTATATCCTGCCACGGATATCATGCTCTGCTTGTCCTTGGGAAGGATATATCCCTGAAATATGTGTTTAGACACATTTTCCTTTCCATTGTTCTGTTTAATATGATAATCATATTTTACTTTCCATTGGTTGTTTGAACCTTTCTTGTGATCTATATGATCTAAGCAGCAATATTCTACTGCTTATGTAAACTCCTCGGGGTGCAATTTTGTCAGTAAGACCCTGTTACTATTGTTGATGACATTCCGGTAGCCACCGATGGACGAGAACCTTGCCTATTGGTCCGCCTCGTTCAACGAGCAGGAAAGTGGTTCTCTTCGTCCCTCGCCCTTGGTACCAACGTTGATGCCGACATAACTGACTTGGTACTCTCTGACATGCCTTGCTATCATGACCGTGAAAGATGTCACTGCTCCTATTAAAAAAACCACATGGTGGGCCCATAACCCACAGTTCCACAGGATCGAAACCTGACTGTCCTGTACACCCCCTATTCCCAAAGTTATTCCTCGCGCGTGAACTCGTATGTAATCCACGGGCCACTGTCCTAGTGGTCTATTCTGGTATCAGACGCAATACTTACTCTCGCTACTCTGAACCCCTTTCTCACTCTGGTTCAGGCTTCGAGCAACTATCTATCCGCTTGGAGCCTATTATGGTACCTTCGTACCTTACTCTCGAGGTATTTCATATGTTCAACTTGAGAGATAATCTTATACTAATTCATGGGTTAACCCCAGATTGTTTCCCTCAAAAGCATTATGTCATAGTGAGCTGCCCCTTATCTTTTCGTAAGTACGATGGAGTTCCCGAAGAAAGGACGACAACTTCATCATGATGCACTGATGCATAGGAATGAAGACATCAATACTATGGATTGACCTCTTCGAGAAAAGCAACCAAGACCGAGAAGATTCGTTAGAATATCGTGACAAGAACTTTCCCCCTTACTCCCCTCTTAAATCTCGGGACGAGATTTCTTGTAGTGGAGGAGAATTGTGACGCCCGGTTAATCAAGCTACAGTAACCCTCTGGTAATGATGCCATGTCACCACGATTACTGTTGCTAATCTCGTGTTAGTTCAGATCCGAGCCAAATTCAAATTTCAATTAAAGTCAAACATTAAAAGTTTCCAATAGTCAAATCAAAAATGTTCAAAAATTGTAGCAACTAAATCATAATCAATTATGGTGGAGGAACCACACTTTTATGAAATGATTAAATACTCTAAAGTGAATAAAACCATAGCAAAACAATTATTCAAATGATTTTAAATAATAAACAAATGTTAAACTAGTTTAATTGACCACCAAACTTTTTATTGTAGAGGGATGTTCTGAAACCTTATTTTAGGAGCTATGGTCATATTTTATAAAAACTAAAATAAAGTATGACTAAACTAAAACAGAAAAGAATAAATAAAAAGAAAAGACAAAAGGTAAAACAAAAAAAGAGAGGGAGAGAACCCCCTGGCCATCTAGGCCTCGGCCCAGCAAGCCGACGGGCCGCCAGACCAGCCCACTGGCCCGGCCGGACCCTCCCACTCCACCTTATCCCCCTGAAACCCTAACCCCCACCCCCACGTCGCCCCCATTCTCTCCCACTCCTCCCTCTCGCCCTTCCCCAATCTGGATCGGGGCAACCCCCCGATCCCATCGCCCCAGCGCCGCCTTCACGTCATCGTCATCCCCCCTCGCAGAGCCGGC
>NC_057804.1:282844068-282844958 GCF_018294505.1 Triticum aestivum | reverse complement strand
GCCCTTGCGGCCTCGCCTCTCCGCCGGCCACCACTGCACCTGGCCTCGCCCCTGCTTCCCCTTGCCGGTGCCGTGCCGCCGCTCCGGTGGCCATCGCCGGCCACGGCCTTGCCCGCGCCCCGTTCGGGCGAGCGCCCGCACCCGCTCGCCCGTGCCCTCTAGGCCCCGATGGGCCACAGACATGTGGGGCCCGGCCCCAGAACATTAAAAAAAGAGAAGAAGAGAAAAAGGAAATAAAAAAATGACTTAATAAAATTAATTAGTAATTAATTAATTAATTAGTGAAGTAATTAACTTAACTAACCCTAATTAGTTAACTAATTAACTCTAATTAAACCTGCTAATTAAAAGTTAACAGATAATTAGTCTTCAGCCAATGACATGTGGGACCTGCCTGTCAGTTTGGCTAAGTCAACTAACTGGTTGACTGATGACACCACGCTGACCTCATGCTGACATCATAATGGCAATTTTAAATTAAATTAATTCTGTTAATTCTAAAAATGAATTAAAAACTTTGGAAATTAATATAAAATAAACCGTAGATTGGATGTAAAAACTTTGTACATCAAAGTTGCTCAGAACGACGAGACGAATCCGGATACGCAGTCCGTTCGTCCGCCACGCACCCCTAACATATCAAACTCGCAACTTTCCCCCTCCGGCTCCTCTGCCCGAAAACCCGAAACACTGGGGATATTTTCCTGGATGTTTCCCCCTTCACCGGTATCGCCCATCCCTACGTTAGGTCACCCCTAGCACAACGTATTGCCGCGTCTTGCTTTGTGTTACATTTGATTGCTCCGTTATTTATTGTGTTCCCCCTCCGTTACTCCTTTTCGGTAGACTCCGAGACCGATGTTGATGCCCCTGTGGTCGACTACGTCACC
>NC_057804.1:282835610-282843872 GCF_018294505.1 Triticum aestivum | reverse complement strand
TATCTCCTATTCTCCTCCATACTGCTTGCATTAGAGTAGTGTAGCATGTTACTGCTTTCTGTTATTCCTATCCTGATGCATAGCCTGTCCTTGATACTACTGTTGTTACCATTACCTGCTATCCTACTGCTTAGTATAGGATGCTAGTGTTCCATCAGTGGCCCTACACTCTTGTCCGTATGCCATGCTATACTACTGGGCCGTGATCACTTCGGTAGGTGATCACGGGCATATACGATATACTTTACACAGTTACATTACCTGTGATACTGTTCGGAGATGGGGGCTGAAGGGGCAGGTGGCTCCATCCCGGTAGAGGTGGGCCTGGGTTCCCGACGGCCCCCGACTGTTACTTTGTGGCGGAGCGGCAGGGCAGGTTGAGACCACCTAGGAGACAGGTGGGCCTGGCCCTGGTCGACGTTCGTGGATATTTAACACGCTTAACGAGATCTTGGTATTTGATCTGAGTTGGCTACGAGCCTATACGCACTAACCATCTACGCGGGAGTAGTTATGGGTATCCCGGCGTCGTGGTATCAGCCGAAGCACTTCGTGACGTCAGCGACTGAGTGGCGCGCGCCGGATTGGACTGGAACGCCACTAGGCTAGGTCTGCTTCCGGCCGCGTACGCAACATGCAGGTGTGCTCAGGGCGATGGGCCCAGACCCCTGCGCGCTTAGGTTTAGACCGGCGTGCTGGCCTCTCCGTTGAGCCTAGGTGGGGCTGCGACGTGTTGATCTTCCGCGGCCGGGCATGACCCAGGAAAGTGTGTCCGGCCAAATGGGATCAAGCGTGCTGGGTAAGTTGGTGCACCTCTGCAGGGAAGTTAATCTATTCGAATAGTCGTGATCTTCGGTAACAGGACGACTTGGAGTTGTACCTTGACCTTATGACAACTAGAACCGGATACTTAATAAAACACACCCTTCCAAGTTCCACAGACAACCCGGTGATCGCTTTTCCACAGGGCGACGAGGGGAGGATTGCCGGGTAGGATTATGCTATGCGATGCTACTTGGAGATGCTACCTGGAGATGCCACATGGAGATGCTACTTGGAGGACTTCAATCTATTCTCTTCTACATGCTGCAAGACGGAGGCTGCCAGAAGCGTAGTCTTCGACAGGATTAGCTATCCCCCTCTTATTCTGGCATTCTGCAGTTCAGTCCACTGATATGGCCTCCTTACACATATACCCATGCATATGTAGTGTAGTTCCTTGCTTGCGAGTACTTTGGATGAGTACTCACGGTTACTTTCTCCCCCCTTTTCCCCCCTTTCCTTTCTTTCTGGTTGTCGCAACCAGATGCTGGAGCCCTGGAGCCAGACGCCACCGACGACGACGACCCCTACTACACCGGAGGTGCCTACTACTACGTGCAGCCCGCTGACGACGACCAGGAGTAGTTTAGGAGGATCCCAGGCAGGAGGCCTGCGCCTCTTTCGATCTGTATCCCAGTTTGTGCTAGCCTTCTTAAGGCAAACTTGTTTAACTTATGTCTGTACTCAGATATTGTTGCTTCCGCTGACTCGTCTATGATCGAGCACTTGTATTCGAGCCCTCGAGGCCCCCTGGCTTGTATTATGATGCTTGTATGACTTATTTATGTTTTAGAGTTGTGTTGTGATATCTTCCCGTGAGTCCCTGATCTTGATCGTACACATTTGCGTGCATGATTAGTGTACGATTGAATCGGGGGCGTCACAAGGTGACTCTGGAGACGCCCCGAGGCGAGGTCCCAGATGTCGGACACGCGGGTTTTAAGATCCCCACGGATCGTGTCGATGAGAGCCACAGTAGGCCGGGCTCTCAGCCGAACACTGTCCCGGAACCTTCAATGGTTCCGATCTCAGGCGGACAGCCCCTTGTTAGGGAGGGCGAGCCGTCTGCATCGAGGACTTCCGGTGCACCCGAGGCGTCCGATTGTCTGCTGGAAGCGCTTCGCGGTGCTTCCATGGATGAAGAGCACCGTACTCTTATGAGTTCGGTGATTCGAAAGGTTTCGTCCGCCAAGAGCAGACTAACCGAAGCTTGCACCAGCCTCTTGACAGGCTTTGAGGTAAGTAATAAATATGTGTAGAATTACCACCCAATAGGTAGTAGCCCCTGATACTCTATGTGGTGTTCGGAAAGAAAAACCAAACGGAGGGTCAATAATAATCCGCATGAGTCTAATAATAAATATTCGTGTGCATAAGCAGGCTGTGCTGCTTGCTGCTGCTGCCCGTACTGCCGAGGTTGCCGAACTGAAGCAGGACCTGGAGAAGGTGCAGGGAGAGCTTGGCCTCGCAAAGAGGCAGCTCGAGGAGAATAAAGGTAGGTGATTCCTCGCTCGTATGTAAAAGATAGGCAAAATTGGCTAGTCTAATGCCAAAGCGTCGTGACTGTGTAACAGGGGCCACCACCGAAGTGGCGTCCCTGAAGAAAGCTTTGTCCGAGGCCGAAGACAAAGCGGCCTTGGAATGCAAGGAGCGCAAAAAGCAAAGTGCTAGAGTGGGCGAGGTACAGCAAGAAATCCGGGACCTCGGCAAGAAGTGTGAGTCCATGGAGCATGATGTGAAGATGAAAGAGGCCGAGCTTGGGAAGGCCCTTGTGAATTTGAAGCACGCCAAGGCCGAAGCCGAGAAAGCACAGCAGGAGATCCAGGAGGCCAAAAAGATAGCGGCGGGTAAGAAGTTCTTTATGCAAAGCAAACATGTGGAGGAGGCATTTCTTTTACTTACTCGAATTCGGAGCTCTCCAGGGGCATTCGCAGATCTGCCACGCAGCATATCAGATGCTGCGGAGTTATACCGTGCCCGGGAGGGAAGCTCAATGGAGAAGCTGTTCTGGTCCCAGTATGCCGGGGCCGAACACCCGATGCCTCTGAGTTACCAACTGAAGAAGTTGGTCAAACTCCATAGGGCGGCCGAACTGGCTATGAAAGGTTTCATAGTCCGGATGTGTCCTGGTGAGCTCCTGCCCACTAGCTACTTTGGCCTAATCAAGCGGATGGTGGATGCCTGTCTGCGGCTTGACGTGATCAAGCGATCCGTTTGCATCAAGGGTGCCCACCGGGCCTTTGCCCGCGTCAAGGTGCATTGGGGCAAGCTGGATGCGGAGAAGCTGGTCAAGCACGGGCCGCCGGAGGGCAAGGCGCATCGCCATCCCGAGATGTACTATGATGGCGTTATGAAGGGTGCTCGTCTCGTAGCCGATGAGTGTACCAAGGACACCATTTTTGAATGAATTCACTTCTGTCATGTTTGTAATTTAAAGACGAAGTTACTTGCGCTATGTAGCGTTTTTGTTATTTAAAATATTACCTTATGTGTGGTTGTTTATAAAATTCTGAAAGTAGGCCAGTCGTCGGCATCCGCCCCCATGTAACTAGTACTAGGGTGTTCGTGGAAAACCCGGACACTCTTTATCCAAGTGTTTGGTCCCTTAAGGAGGTGTCCGGCGCAGTGAACAAGGCAATCGGACTATACGGCTTTATAACTTTCACTTAGCCATAGAAGTCTACAATTTTAAATTTCGGCGAAGCCCCTAAAATCCGGACAGCCGAATTGGGGCGCTATACATGCCTATATCGGACGAAGCCGATTTATCGCCTAAAGCGGAAAATCTTTAAGGATTTTAAGATCTCTCGAACAGCGACTAGCTCTCGCAACATCATGCTGGTCAGTTTTCGGCTTTCTCTACTGAGGTGCTTGTCCAGAAGACCCGGGACACAATCGCAGTAGTTCTCCCTGTGCTACCTTAGACGATATAACAGAATGTAAGGCACCAAAACAAGGGAGCCGGGCTATCCCAACTGTAGACCCAAGACATGATTCTGAGCTGATGCATATAGTGCTATAAGTTCGGGGTGCCGCACTGTTGAAAGTGTTCGGACTTGGCTTGCCATATTACGGGGCGCCGTGAGAAGCCCCAGGCAAACTGACCGTACCAAGGTGTACGGATGCAATATCAAATAAACATTTATAAGAGAAAAAATGCTCAAATAAGAATAATAAGCTGACACTATATATGATCTCCCATTGACAAATAATATGTTTAAGTGTATGTTTACAATGGATGCATTAAGCGGAGATAAATAGGACTATTGGACATGTCCTATCCAGGGGCAGGCTGTGTACAGATAGATAAAGCAGGTATAATCATCGTAAATAGATTCCACCTGGGTATTTCCTTCTGTGCACAATGTCTGTTGCCTCTTTGGATGTCTCTCCCATGTAAGTCCGGCAATTCGGCTCTTCTGAGGATGTTGCACTAAAGTGGTGTCCTGAAAGGTAAGAGGGAAAGATTATGAAGGTATTTGGCGGTTACCCGCACTATTGACTGAGTCATTGATGCGCCTCCGCCCATGCCCATGGTATCTTGAGTGCGTAATTGTGTACGCGTGGCACGAATGCTGCTTTGATGAGGCTTGAGTGGAGGCTGGACTGCTAATCACGCTCTTGGCATTCCTGATGATCATGTTGCAGGGTGCTCCGGACTCGCTTGACGGTGCTTGAGGTTGTCGTTGCCGGATTGGAGGTTTGCCGGAGGAGGACGCGTTGTACTTTTGTCGCAAGGGCTGAAGTATGCTCTTCTGTATGGAGAGAGCGGTCCATGTTTCCATTTACTGTTATAACCCCGCACGGACCTGGCATCTTGAGCTTGAGGTATGCATAATGTGGTACCGCATTGAATCTAGCGAATGCGGTTCGTCCGAGCAATGCGTGGTAACCACTGCGGAAAGGGACGATATCAAAGATTAACTCTTCGCTCCGGAAGTTGTCCGGGGATCCGAAGACCACTTCCAATGTTATAGAGCCCGTACAGCGGGCCTCTACTCCAGGAATGACACCTTTAAAGGTGGTTTTGGTTGGCTTGATCCTTGAAGGATCAATGCCAATTTTGCGCACTGTGTCCTGATAAAGCAGGTTCAGGCTGCTGCGCCGTCCATAAGGACTCGCGTGAGGTGCGATGATCGGGTCCAAGAACAATGCGGCTGAGCTGTCGTGACGGATGCTAGTAGGATGATCCCTACGATCAAAGGTGATCGGACAAGCTGACCATGGCTTGAATTTGGGGGCGACTGGCTCCATCGCATAGATGTCCCGCAGTGCACGCTTCCATTCCCGCTTGGGGATATGATTGGCGTAGATCATATTGACCGTTTTCACCTGGGGGGGATTTCTTTTGACCCCCCCCCTTATTCGGATGCTGGGGCTCTTCGTCATCATCGTTGTGCAGCCCCTTGTCCTTATTTTCGGCGTTTATTTTGCCGGCCTGTTTGAACACCCAGCAGTCTCTATTGGTATGGTTGGCTGGCTTGTCCGGGGTGCCATGAATTTGGCATGAGTGCTCCAGTGTGCGGTCCAGACTGGACGGTCCCTCATTATTTTTTTTAAACGGCTTTTTCCGCTGACCGGACTTAGATCCGCTGAATCCGGCGTTGATTGTCGTGTCTTCAGTGCTGTCACCATTGTTCCATCTCTTATGTCTGTTACGTCATGGCTTGCCGTTAGCATCACGGCCGTACGAAGTGCCGGAATGTGGCGTGATGTCGCTGCGGGCCAACAAGTTGTCCTCACCCGCGCAAAAGCGGGTCATTAGTGTTGTGAGAGCTGCCATGGACTTGGGTTTTTCTGGCCGAGGTGTCGAGCCAGCCACTCGTCACGGATATTATGCTTAAAAGCCGCCAGGGCTTCTGCGTCTAGACAGTCGACTATTTGGTTCTTTTTAGTTAGGAACCGAGTCCAAAATTTCCTGGCTGACTCTCCAGGCTGTTGAGTAATGTGGCACAGGTCATCAGCATCCGTTGGTCGCACATATGTGCCCTGGAAGTTGTCGAGGAATGCGTCTTCCAGGTTTTCCCAACTGCCAATGGAATTTGCTGGCAGGCTGTTTAACCAGTGCTGGGCTGGTCCTTTGAGCTTAAGGGGAAGATACTTGATGGTGTGTAGATCATCTCCGCGGGCCATGTGAATGTGGAGAAGGAAATCTTCGATCCATACTGCGGGGTCTGTTGTGCCATCGTACGATTCGATGTTTACGGGTTTAAACCCTTCTGGGAATTCATGATCCATCACTTTGTTAGTGAAGCAGAGGGGGTGTGCGGCGCCTCTGTGTTGGGCTATGTGGCTACGCAGCTCGAATTGGTCTGGGTTGCTGTGTCCGGCCCGGTCGGACTTATTGATTATGTATCCAGCGCGACGATCATTGTCGCGCGCTGGGGCGCACCCCCGCAATCCGTAGATCGATCTTGGTTGTCCTGCTTTGTTTTCCAGAATATCTTGCAGGTCTTGCCTGTTGCCCTGGGCCGTAGTGTATCGGCGTGGGGGTGCGGGCTGGTATTCGGGCTGATATCCCGTTTTATCCCGGCCACGGGGTGGCCAGTCAGCCATTTGGCATTCGACTACATATTCCTCAGCTGCCAGGACTTCAGTCCATCTATCTGTGAGCAGGTCTTGATCATCTTGGAGTTGCTGTTGCTTCTTCTTCAGGCTCCTCGCAGTGGCTATAAGCCTATGCTTGAAGCGCTCCTGCTCCATGGGGTCCTCAGGCACGCCGAATTCATCGTCGCCCAGGCTAATCTCGTCTTCGGAGGGGGGCATGTAGTTGTCCTCCTCCGGGTATCCGTCAGTCGCCTGTTCTTCTGGGCTGACCTGCTCATCTTCCTGTTCGGCCTGCTCGAAGGCGGGCTGGTCAGGGTCATATTCTTCTTCGGCACCATCTGGATTACTTTCATCTCCGGGGCCGGTATTGCTGTGGCGGAGCTTGGAGCGGCGCCGATGACGCCCATGCTTTGCTTTTCTTCCCGAGGGGTTATCCTCCATTGCCTCGTCGCCATTAGTTTCCTTCGGAGTGTCCACCATATATATATCGTATGAAGAGGTGGCCTTCCACCGCCCTGTGAGCGGTGGCTCCTATAATTCTCCTGATTCCTCGTCCATACTGTCGATGTCTTCGGAGTCGAAGTCAAGCACGTCGGTTAAATCATCGATCGTGGCAATGAAGTGGGTGGTGGGTGGGCAGCGAATTCCTTCGTCGTCTGTCTCCCACTAGAGCCGGACATAGTTCGGCCGGGAGCCTCCTGTCAGAGAAAGAGACTTTAATGAGTTCAGCATGTCGCCCAAGGGCGAGTGTTGAAAGATGTCCACAGCGGTGAACTCCATTACCGGAGCCCAACTAGGCTCGGCGAGCTCGGGAACGCGCGGACTGGATCCTACAACCGGATACGAATCTGGGGGTCTGGAGTCACGGGCTTCCTTAGGAGCGAGGCCTATGTTCGGCTCTACCACCGATGAAGGTACGGCCTGCGGGGCGGGGTCCATCCCTCCGTCCCTAGGCAACGTAGCCTGCTCCAGATTTGAGTTCGGGGCTGCTGCAGGGGTGATATTCCGAGCGTTGTCCGACAACAGGTCTAGGCCATGCTCGTCATGACTGTCCGGTGCTCCTGGCGCGGGCCCGAACCCGTCGAAGATCAAGTCTCCGAGGATATCCGCCGTGTAGTTCAGGTTTCTGAACCTGATTTGATGGCCAGGGGCGTAGCTGTTGATCTGCTCCAGATGGCCAAGCGAATTGGCCTGCAGCGCGAAGCCGCCGAACACGAAAATCTGTCTGGCAAGGAAAGTCTCGCCCTGGACCGTGTCCTTGATGATGATTGAAGGAGCCATCAAGCCTTGCGGCGACGTCACAGAGGAACTCTCAACAAAAGCACCAATGTCGGTGTCAAAACCGGCGAATCTCGGGTAGGGGGTCCCGATCTATGCGTCAAGGCTGATGGTAACAGGAAGCAAGGGACACAGATGATTACCCAGGTTCGGGCCCTCTCGACGGAGGTAAACCCTACTTCCTGCTTGATTAATATTGATGATATGGGTAGTACAAGAGTAGATCCACCACGAGATCGTAGAGGCTAAACCCTAGAAGCTAGCCTATGATGGTATGATTGTAATTATGATCAGCCTTCTAAGGACCAACCTCTCCGGTTTATATAGACACCGGAGAGGGCTAGGGTTTACATGGAGTCGGTTACAAGAAAGGAAACACAATATCCGGATCGCCAAGCTTGCCTTCCACGCAAAGGATAGTCCCATCCGGACACGGGCCGAAGCTTGAGTCTTGTATCTTCACGCTTCAATAGTCCGGACGTTGCACATAGTCCGGCTGTCCGGATACCCCCTAATCCAGGACTCCCTCATTAGGCAAGGGCCAACTGGACGTCTTTGTCTATACCAGCTTGGGACGACTTCTGGGACACTGCAGGTTAGAAGTTCATCTTCTAC
>NC_057804.1:282831218-282835426 GCF_018294505.1 Triticum aestivum | reverse complement strand
AAACTTTTTCATCTAAAAGTTTGAAGTGAATGGGCTAGGAAGCTTTATAAGAAATTGATTTGTTTCCGTATCAACATTCCATAGGAGAAGATGCATCATGGTAAAAGCTTTGTTCGGTGTGTGATCTAGAGTAGTGCACCGCCAATATGCGACCCTATCCAAAAGGAACTCGAAGGTCCCACCAAGGATAGACCCGCATATTGAAACGCTTTTGCAAGGTGGATATCATTACATCAACATTACATAATATATGGGGATACATACAAAAGGCATACAATGCCACATGAATACAACATCACAATACATTAGAGCATCATCCGACTACGGATGAAATACAAACAGAAACTCAAACGACATCCACCCTGCTAGCCCAGGCTGCCGACCTGGAACCTATCCCCTGACCGAAGAAGCAGAAGAAGAACTCCAACACAAGCAAACAGCGCTCTCGCATCATGATCATCGCAGAACCTGTACCTGCAACTGTTGTTGTAGTAATCTGTGAGCCACGAGGACTCAGCAATCCCATTACCATGGGTATCAAGACTAGCAAAGCTTAAAGGGAAAAGGAAGGGGGGTAAAGTGGTGAGGCTGCAGCAGCAACTAAGCATATATGGTGGCTAACATACGCAAATAAGAGCGAGAAGAGAACAAGCGGAACGGTCGTGAAGCTAGCAATGATCAAGAAGTGATCCTGAACTCCTACTTACGTCAAACATAACCCAGAAACCGTGTTCACTTCCCGGACTCCGCCGAAAAGAGACGACCACGGCTACACACGCGGTTGATGCGTTTTAATTCGGATCTGGTGTCAAGTTATCTACAACCGGACATTAACAAATTCCCATCTGCCAATAACTGCAGGCACGGCTTTCGAAAGATTATACCCTACAGGGGTGTCCCAACTTAGCCCATGACAAGCTCTCACGATCAACGAAGGAATAGACCTTCTCCAAGGAAGACCCGATCAGACTCGGAATCCCGGTTTACAAGACATTTCGACAATGGTAAAACAAGACCAGCAAAGCTGCCCGATGCGCCGACAATCCCGATAGGAGCTGCACATATCTCATTCTCAGGGCAACACCGGATGAGACATCCTCGAGTAAAACCAGCCCTCGAGTTGCCCCGAGGTGGCCCCGCAGTCTACTCGGTTCGGACCAACACTTAGACAAGCACTGGCCCAGGGGGGCTAAAATAAAGATGACCCTCGGGTTGGCCGACCCAAGGGAAAGGATAGGTGGTGGTGAGGCAAATGGTAAAACCAAGGCTGGGCCTTGCTGGAGGAGTTTTATTCAAAGCGAACTGTCAAGGGGGTCCCATAAATCACCTGACCGCGTAAGGAATGCAAACTCCGGGAACATAACACCCGTATGACAGAAACTAAGGCGGCAAGAGTGGAACAAAACACCAGGCAAAAGGCCGACTCTTCCACCCTTTACCAAGTATATAGATGCATTAATAATATAAGAGATATTGTGATATCCCAACAAAATCATGTCCACCATGGAGAAATCTTCAACTTCACCTGCAACTAGCAACGCTATAAGAGGGGCTGAGCAAAAGCGGTAACATAGCCAAACAACGGTTTGCATAGGAAAGGTGTCAAAGGTTAGAGGTTCATGGCAATATGGGAGGCTTGATAAACAGGTGATAGGTAGCGCAGCAAAGCGATAGAACGAAGCAACTAGCATAGCAATGATAGTAGTGAGATCCAGGGTAGCGGCCATCTTGCCTGAAATCCCGCAAGGAAGAATAACGAGTCCATGAAGAAGACGAACGGATGAAGCCGAACCAAGCGTAGACGAACGAATCCTCACGATCGCAACGAAACAAGAACTATCGGAAAGAAGCACACAACATGGTAAACACACCACACATGAACAAGACATGATGCACTACAAGCATGATGCATGACAAAACTACATGAAGCTACTCATGGCAAGAGATGATGCAAACAAGAGCAACACATCAAGGCAAGTTTAAATGAGGCCGGCAACAACATATAACAATTCCGGTAAGTCCTCATATGCATATTTCGAAATTGGTCCATATCTGAATAAAACTTATATTCAAGTTGTTAAACGGCAAGTTAAGATGCACAAAGATGATCTACACGAGATTCTAGTCAAGTTACATATAAAGTTCATTTAGTTCGGAGCTACGGCCTAGAAGATATGAGCAAAACAAGTTAAACATGGCATTGATGCAAAATGCACCCAAACATCAAGCAAACACCTCAAAACCAGGATGCAACATGATAATATGAAGCTACATGCAATTCTAACAAGTTTCATATAGAGCACACTCAAAACGGAGCAACGGTTCAACACACACATGCTATACAAGTTTAAAGGACAAGCTGTCCAAAACAGCGACTAGGCATATTGCAAGCATCAAAACAATAAGCTAAAGCATCTCAACAAGAAAACAAAAGGCATGGACATGATGTACAGGTAAAGCACAACAAAACATGAACACTGAGCTATCTCCAGAAATCACTAGAACATGCTCAAACACACATGGTAAGATTGCAAGTTATTACAATTCAGACTTCGCAGAAAATAACATCATGATGCAATGTTTAGAGCTATCAAACAACATGTTACAGGAACTTATCATGGCAAACAAAGGCATGGAATGAATCTACTAATTGCATAGATCAAAAGACCCTTACTGACCATAAGCCAAAAAGGATCAGAAAATATGATGGCACCCACGTAAACATAGCAAGTTATAATACAGATTCATACATGGCAGAAACAGAATTGTGAAGGCATGTAGATGAGCTTGTGCAACTCACTACAGAGCAAAACATGGCATGGAAAGGCACCCAACAGTAATAAGACATATTTGTGAAGCTAAGCATGGCAATATCAAGGTCATAGGGTGCATGGATCACTAGCAAAACACATGGAAACAACTGAACTTAATGTTAACAGGCTGACAGCAACATTTTCAAGCAACTTTGGAGCAAGATATGAACAATCTACAGCAAGCTATAAATGCTACCAGGGGCATGGATGGATATAGCATGACATGTAGAACAAAATATGTTTATAGAACATCTTCAGATTATGCATAGAATGATTAGTAGCAACATGTTTATATAGCATCGCGAAATAACAGATTCAGCTAAGCAAAACAGCAACAGCGAGTACACTACTTAACAAGCTCGATTCACTCACCACAAGTCATTGCATGACAAGGTAAGCATAGCATCATCAAGAAGACATGTTTATGTAACCAACCAAGGCACGAACAAGTACATAGCATGCAAGGATCAACTATAGCATCCTTGGCCAAATTGAATAACACATAAACAATCTGCCAGGAAACATTTTGAAGCAAAAGTAGAGCACGAAAACGACATGCTAGACTACTCCATAATTTCCAACAAGGCCATGATTGGATAGACAATAACCATATGTTCAAAACATCCTTACTGAAGTATCTCAAAATATGCATGAATCTCTCTGTAGCATCATGTTTACATGGCATCAAAATAATAGCAGAACAGGGACTAAAATCAGCAACATCACGATGCCTAGTTTGCATGCTTGTGCTAGTCACCACATTGATCACAAAAATTCATGGCATACACCACTGTAAATAAGACATAGCATAGATGAAAACACATGAAGACATCAACCGCATAGGATGCACACATCAATCATGGCAAAAATGACAAATGAGCTCGTTCTGATAACAGACAACAGAAAACATCATGAAGCACTCTTACAACGATGATTCAGGCATCAAGATGACCTCGAATGAATATGATGCAATGGAATGAAATGATGTACTCTTTGATACGAACAATTTGACATATTACACGCACGAAACAGAGCTACGGATGCAGAGATACGGCATGACGAACATGGCATAAAAATGTCAAAATATCAGGGACTTGGGCAGAATTTCACCTCCGGGAAAAGTCAACCCGAGACGGAGGGATCCGGGACGGCGCGGTACAGGACAGGGACGAGGGCATTTGGTTGACCGAACTGGTGGATCTGATCCAGGCCGGACCGAATCTGACTCCGGCGAAACTCCGGCGAGCTTGAGCTCTGGCGTCCATGGCCGAGAGAGAGAGAGAGAGCGCGGTTAGAGAGAGAGAGAGACCGGGAGAGGTGGGGAGAGGAACAACAGCGAGATCGGCGGCTCACCGGAGGCGCGGGAGGCGAGGTCCGGCCGGCGGTGGCGAGGGG
>NC_057804.1:282828665-282830747 GCF_018294505.1 Triticum aestivum | reverse complement strand
ATGCGGTGGAGGCGCAGTGGAGACGGTGGCGAGGACATGTGGCGGCCCGTGATTGGCTGCGGCGGCGAGGCGGACGTGTCCGGCGAGGGAGCGGACGCGTCCGGTGGCGGCGGAGGGTGATTTTAGGGTTTCGTCTGCGAAATTTCGGAGGGGAAGGCTAATATATAGGTAGAGGGAGCTAGGAGAGTCAAAATGAGGAGAGGTTTTCGCCCACATGATCGTGATCGAACGACCGAGAGCATGGAGTGGAGTTAGATGGGTTTTGGGCCACTTTGGAAGGGGTGTTGGGCTGCAAAGAGAAAGGGGCTTTACGGTTACCCGGTTAACCGTTGGAGTATCAAACGACCTCCAAATGGCACGAAACTTGACAGGCGGTCTACCGGTGTTATACCAAGGCCACTTGGCAAGCCTCGGGCCATTCCGAGAAAGTTTAACAACCGCTCACAACAGGAGAGAAAAAGGGGAACGCCGGATGACATAGGAGCGCCGGATTGCAAAACGGACAACGGGGAAAATGCTCGGATGCATGAGACGAATGCGTATGCAAAATGAAATGCACATGATGACATGATAAAATGCAACATGCAAGCAAATGACATGGAAATAACGGAGAATAACTAAAGGACACCTGGCGCATCGGATCCGGGGCGTTACAACACTCCTCCACTAACAAGAGATCTCGTCCCGAGATCTTAGGACTGAGACAGAAGGGAAAAATGGATGAGGTGAAACAAGAACTCAAGAGAAGAAGCAAAGAATCGATAGCACTCGAGAAGAAGAGAGGAACGACGATAATGACGAGAATCGAAAGCTCACGGAATCAGATAGACTATGAAACCACTCTGGTTAGAACATATTAGAAACGAATAAGACTGAAAGGATTCAGGCAGCACTCCGGTTGAAAATGGAATGAAAAGAACACGAACTTCAGAAGATGGGATGACACTTGACGAGATGAACAATGCAAAGCCTCCGGAAGAATTGAAAGAATGAGCACCTCGGGGAGCAAGAAGAAGAAGATACTTGCACTCCACCGACAAGAATCTTGATGAACACTTGAAAGAATTAATTAAATCATGAAGAACCACCATGAAGGACTCCGGTGACAAAAAGGATGATGAGATAGAATGAAGGAAGAAAGAATAAGATTAAGGCCTAGCGATGATTTAGATGGAGGTTCCGACAAAATGACCGAGGAAATTTGAACTCTGGGAAAAGAAAAGATGAAAGCACTTGGAACTAGAATTTATTCATTAAGAACAAACTCCGAAGGAAAGGATTACTCACTTGGATGAAATAAGAATAAGATTTATTGTATGCTTATCCTTCATCAAATTAAATTGATGACAAGCAATGGATTTCACATACTACTTATTCTTCTTGAAAAAGGATTGAGAAGGAACATAGCACAAAACTTGAGAAAGTCTTCATGAATCACCGGTAGAATTGGAAAGAACGAATGGATTGAAATGATAATCAAGGAAAAAGAATCTTGAACGACCACCTTAAGAATTTGGAAATGACTGACGAAAGAGACTGAATCACAGGGACAATTGGATAACAGTAGCTGAAATGATGGCCTCTGGTGAAAAGAAACGGGAAAACAACTCCTGAAAAACTCCGGATGGATGAAAAAGCAGAGAGGTTGAGCCAACAATGAAATGATTTGAAATCTATCTTGAAAGGCGTGTGACTGATGAAATTCATTCTTACGTCACTCTTCGAAAAGAATTAGGAATAGCTCCGGGAAATTAGAAGAGTCAGGTAAGATCCTGGGAAAAACCTGTGGGTTAGGGCCCACTGAAGAGATAACACCGTTGGAAAGGATTGTTGAAGAGATAGATGAAGCACCGGAACAATTGAAATATTTGAATGAGGTGACAACCTCGAATTAATTGGAACATAGACAAATCTCCTGAGATGTCTTCCGAACTCCGGAAGGATAACTGGCGAGAGGCAAATGAGCAAGGAAAACACTTGAGCTGAGGGAAAGAATATAATCAACCCAAAAAACTTGAATTGAGTCCACCGTAAAAGAGATGAAGAATGTCGAACAAAACGAGAATTCACCGGTTGAAACAA
>NC_057804.1:282823710-282828326 GCF_018294505.1 Triticum aestivum | reverse complement strand
GGGAAGAAAAGGGTGGGAGGGCGGGAAAACAAAATCATCTTCGAAGGGGAAATCGACGAATAACTGAAGAGAAAACACCGGTTGAAATCATTGAGGAAAGAATTCAAAGACTTCGCACGAGTAGGATGGATACTCGATTACGAACTCCGGTTCCGAGAAGAAGAGGGGTGGGCGGGTGGGAAAAGAAAACAACTGAGGATTGAACTCAAAGATGAAGGGACTCTAGTCGACTTGACGAGAAATGCACCGGATCAAAAGAGCTGAGAACCAACGATCGAAAAACCAACTGCGTGATCCTAAAGAAAAATTTGAAGGGGAAGAGGAGTAATTCAAAACACCTACGTCAAGATTCCTTACCAGAGCGACGAAGGGGCTGAGGAGTAAAAAGAATTCCTACTCTCCGATATAACTAGACTCCGAAAACAGTTTTCTTCTAGACTCAACAACGGCCAAACTACCGATCAATCAAGGGGGCTCCTAGGGTTGGTCGAGGCTCTGATACCAACTTGTCACGCCCAATATGCGACCCTATCCAAAAGGAACTCAAAGGTCCCACCAAGGATAGACCCGCATATTGAAATGCTTTTGCAAGGTGGATATCATTACATCAACATTACATAATATATGGGGATACATACAAAAGGCATACAATGCCACACGAATACAACATCACAATACATTAGAGCATCATCTGACTACGGATGAAATACAAACAGAAACTCAAACGACATCCACCCTGCTAGCCCAGGCTGCCGACCTGGAACCTATCCCCTGATCGAAGAAGAAGCAGAAGAACAACTCCAACACAAGCAAAGAGCGCTCTCGCGTCATGATCATCACAGAACCTGTACCTGCAACTGTTGTTGTAGTAATCTGTGAGCCACGAGGACTCAGCAATCCCATTACCATGGGTACCAAGACTAGCAAAGCTTAAAGGGAAAAGGAAGGGGGGTAAAGTGGTGAGGCTGCAGCAGCAACTAAGCATATATGGTGGCTAACATACGCAAATAAGAGCGAGAAGAGAACAAGCGGAACGGTCGTGAAGCTAGCAATGATCAAGAAGTGATCCTGAACTCCTACTTACGTCAAACATAACCCAGAAACCGTGTTCACTTCCCGGACTCCGCCGAAAAGAGACCATCACGGCTACACACGCGGTTGATGCGTTTTAATTCGGATCTAGTGTCAAGTTATCTACAACTAGACATTAACAAATTCCCATCTGCCAATAACCGCGGGCATGGCTTTCGAAAGATTATACCCTGCAGGGGTGTCCCAACTTAGCCCATGACAAGCTCTCGCGATCAACGAAGGAATAGACCTTCTCCCAGGAAGACCCGATCAGACTCGGAATCCCGGTTTACAAGACATTTCGACAATGGTAAAACAAGACCAGCAAAGCCGCCCGATGCACCGACAATCCTGATAGGAGCTGCACATATCTCATTCTCAGGGCAACACCGGATGAGACATCCTACGAGTAAAACCAGCCCTTGAGTTGCCCCGAGGTGGCCCCGCAGTCTACTCGGTTCAGACCAACACTTAGACAAGCACTGGCCCAGGGGGGCTAAAATAAAGATGACCCTCGGGTTGGCCGACCCAAGGGAAAGGATAGGTGGTGGTGAGGCAAATGGTAAAACCAAGGTTGGGCCTTGCTGGAGGAGTTTTATTCAAAGCGAACTGTCAAGGGGGTCCCATAAATCACCCGACCGCGTAAGGAACGCAAACTTCGGGAACATAACACCGGTATGATGGAAACTAGGGCGGAAATAGTGGAACAAAACACCAGGCAAAAGGCCGAGTCTTCCACCCTTTACCAAGTATATAGATGCATTAATAATATAAGAGATATTGTGATATCCCAACAAAATCCTGTCCACCATGGAGAAATCTTCAACTTCACCTGCAACTAGCAACGCTATAAGAGGCGCTGAGCAAAAGCGGTAACATAGCCAAACAACGGTTTGCATAGGAAAGGTGTAAAAGGTTAGAGGTTCATGGCAATATGGGAGGCTTGATAAACAGGTGATAGGTAGCGCAGCAAAGCGATAGAACGAAGCAACTAGCATAGCAATGATAACAGTGAGATCCAGGGTAGCGGTCATCTTGCCTGAAATCCCGCAAGGAAGAAGAATGAGTCCATGAAGAGGACAAACGGATGAAGCCGAACCAAGTGTAGACAAACGAATCCTCACGATCGCAACGAAACAGGAACTATCGGAAAGAAGCACACAACATGGTAAACACACCACACATGAACATGACATGATGCACTACAAGCATGATGCATGACAAAACTACATGAAGCTACTCATGGCAAGAGATGATGCAAACAAGAGCAACACATCAAGGCAAGTTTAAATGAGGTCGGGAACAACATATAACAATTTCGGTAAGTCCTCATATGCATATTTCGAAATTGGTCCAGATATGAATAAAACTTATGTTCAAGTTGTTAAACAGCAAGTTAAGATGCACAAAGATGATCTACACGAGATTCTAGTCAAGTTACATATAAAGTTAATTTAGTTCGGAGCTATGGCCTAGAAGATATGAGCAAAACAAGTTAAACATGGCATTGATGCAAAATGCACCCAAACATCAAGCAAACACCTCAAAACAAGGATGCAACATGATAATATGAAGCTACATGCAATTCTAAGCAAGTTTCATATAGAGCACACTCAAAACGGAGCAACGGTTCAACACACACATGCTATACAAGTTTAAAGGACAAGCTGTCCAAAACAGCGACTAGGCATATTGCAAGCATCAAAACAATAAGCTACAGCATCTCAACAAGAAAACAAAAGGCATGGACATGATGTACAGGTAAAGCACAACAAAACATGAACACTGAGCTGTCTCCAGAAATCACTAGAACATGCTCAAACACACATGGTAAGATTGCAAGTTATTACAATTCAGACTTTGCAGAACATAACATCACGATGCAATGTTTAGAGCTATCAAACAACATGTTACAGGAAATTATCATGGCAAACAAAGGCATGGCATGAATCTACTAATTGCATAGATCAAAAGACCCTTACTGACCATAAGCCAAAAATGATCAGAAAATATGATGGCACCCACGTAAACATGGCAAGTTATAATACAGATTCATACATGGCAGAAACAGAATTATGAAGGCATGTAGATGAGCTTGTGCAACTCACTACAGAGCAAAACATGGCATGGCAAGGCACCCAACAGTAAGAAGACATATTTGTGAAGCTAAGCATGGCAATATCAAGGTCATAGGGTGCATGGATCACTAGCAAAACACATGGAAACAACTGAACTTAATGTTAACAGGCTGACAGCAACATTTTCAAGCAACTTTGGAGCAAGATATGAACAATCTACATCAAGCTATAAATGCTACCAGGGGCATGGATGGATATATCATGACATGTAGAACAAAACATGTTTATAGAATATCTCCAGATTATGCATAGAATGATTAGTAGCAACATGTTTATATAGCATCGCGAAATAACAGATTTAGCCAAGCAAAACAGCAACAGCGAGTACACTACTTAACAAGCTCGATTCACTCACCACAAGTCATTGCATGACAAGGTAAGCATAGCTTCATCAAGAAGACATGTTTATGTAACCAACCAAGGCAAGAACAAGTCCATAGCATGCAAGGATCAACTATAGCATCGTTGGCCAAATTGAATAACACGTAAACAATCTGCCAGGAAACATTTTGAAGCAAAAGTAGAGCACGAAAAAGACATGCTAGACTACTCCATAATTTGCCAACAAGGCCATGAATGGATAGACAATAACCATATGTTCAAAACATCCTTACTGAAGTATCTCAAAATATGCATGAATCTCTCTGTAGCATCATGTTTACATGGCATCAAAATAACAGCAGAACAGAGACTAAAATTAGCAACATCACGATGCCTAGTTTGCATGCTTGTGCTAGTCACCACATTGATCACAAAAATGCATGGCATACACCACTGTAAAGAAGACATAGCATAGATCAAAACACATGAAGACATCAACCTCATAGGATGCACACATCAATCATGGCAAAAATGACAAATGAGCTCGTTCTGATAACAGACAGCAGAAAACATCATGAAGCACTCTTACAACGATGATTCAGGCATCAAGATGACCTTGAATGAATATGATGCAATGGAATAAAATGATTTAATCTTTGATACGAACAATTTGACATATTATACGCACGAAACGGAGCTACGGATGCAGAGATACGGCATGACGAACATGGCATGAAAATGTCAAAATATCAGGGACTTGGGCAGAATTTCACCTCCGGGAAAAGTCAACCCGGGACGGAGGGATCCGGGACGGCGCGGTACAGGACGCGGACGAGGGCGTTTGGTTGACCGAACTGGTGGATCTGATCCCGGCCGGACCGGATCTGACTCCGACGAAACTCCGGCGAGCTTGAGCTCCGGCGTCCATGGCGGAGAGAGAGAGAGCACGGTTAGAGAGAGAAAGAGACCGGGAGAGGTGGGGAGAGGAACAACGGCGAGATCGGCGGCTCACCGGAGGCGCGGGAGGCGAGGTCTGGCCGGCGGTGGCGAGGGGCAGCGGGGCCGTGGCGGCGGCCGGCGCGGCGG
>NC_057804.1:282817950-282823159 GCF_018294505.1 Triticum aestivum | reverse complement strand
GTGGAGGCGCGGTGGAGACGGCGGCGGGGACACGTGGCGGCCCGTGGTTGGCTGCGGCGGCGAGGCGGACGTGTCCGGCGAGGGAGCGGACGCGTCCGGTGGCGGCGGAGGGCGATTTTAGGGTTTCGTTTGCGAAATTTCGGAGGGAAAGGCTAATATATAGGTAGAGGGAGCTAGGAGAGTCCAAATGAGGAGTGGTTTTCGCCCACACGATCGTGATCGAACGACCGAGAGCATGGAGGGGAGTTAGATGGGTTTTGGGCCACTTTGGAAGGGGTGTTGGGCTGCAAAGAGAATGAGGCTTTACGGTTACCCGGTTAACCGTTGGAGTATCAAACGACCTCCAAATGGCACGAAACTTGATAGGCGGTCTACCGGTGTTATGCCAAGGCCACTTGGCAAGCCTCGGGCCATTCTGAGAAAGTTTAACACCCGCTCACAACAGGAGAGAAAAAGGGGAACGCCGGATGACATAGGAGCGCCGGATTGTAAAACGGACAACGGGGAAAATGCTCGAATGCATGAGACGAACGCGTACGCAAAATGAAATTCACATGATGACATGATAAAATGCAACACGCAAGCAAATGACATGGCAATAACGGCGAATAACTGAAGGACACCTGGCGCATCGGATCTGGGGCGTTACAAGTAGCATGTGACCCTCATGTTCTCTGAACATATTTAGGGTTTAAGTGATAAGTGGAAGTTTGCTTTTGAAAACTGGCAGTGTTCAATATATAATGATCCATTTTCAATAGTGGGTATGTTTAAAAAACAATTGTTCACCATGTACTGAAAATGCCTTTAAAACGAAGAGTAAATAGCATCAATAAGTTCTACTACCTATATTACAAAAGTTCATTGACAAAAAAAATATCAGTTCAACATGGTGCTTCGGTTAGATCACTGATGCTATTTACTTTGGAGTTTGTCTGCTTTTTCAACTTTCGTTTTAACCTTTTTGTTGCTAAACTCTGCATCTTTTTTGTTTACCGATATTGGCATGATACTTGAATTGGGGACTAGAGTTCAAGTATTAATTCCAGGCAAGTTCAAAAAATAAACCGCAACAAGTTCTTGTTTATTTAGCAATATATATGTTGACTCTGCAAAAACTCAGTGGTTCAAATATGAAAGAAGAATGTAAAAGATGTTGCTCTCCTCTGCTCTCTCTCTCTCTCTCTCTCTCTCTCTCTCTCTCTCTCTCGCCTGATGTTGTTGCTCCTCTCAAATCTCTCTAACTTTATTAATTCATGATGGTACCTCATCTCTTAAGTGGCACCCACAGGATCCTATGCCTCCATGTCCACATTCAGATATGCTGCAAATTTAATTGTTTCAGTTCGAGCGGGTGCACAAAACACAATGTTCTAGTCCGTACTATCCACATGTGCTGCAAGTTCAAGTGTTTCAGTTTGAACATTTGCTACCCTAGTCATTTGTTTGTTGCTAAAATAGTCGTACTTATCATTCTTGCATGAAATTTTTCTATACCATCGTGTTTATTTCTAAATGTCATAGTCACTTTTTTCTGCCGTCAGGTGTTTGCTTAAATGCCTAAACAAAGATCTATTTTAGTTCAGTTCAAATTGTAGTTTTAGTTCAGTGCAAATCTTATTTTAAGTTCAGTACAATTTCTTATTTTAGCATGGGCAATCCTTCAAATATCTTGCCTTATATTATTGCTCATCCATCATATGGTTGCAAAAAGATTTGTTGCCCATGGCAACAGTAAACATTTTATTCATGAAAACTCATGTCTTTATCTATTGGCCATTGGAAAATGTGTTCTGGATTGTAGATCATATCTTTCTGTACTCTTTCTTGATGTCAGTATACAAAACAAAAAATATTACATCAAAGTGACAATGTTTAATCTCTTCTGGGTTAGTATAGGGTACATGTATACAACATTTAATCTGTAGTAGTAGCAGCAGTCTTGCTATGTAAGGGAGTAGCTGAACTCCAGTAATTTGTGAGAATATCTTGGATACATCAGTGCAGGAATAATACATTGTTAATTATTGCAGGTAGGTCAGACCTTAGAAGCCACTTGCAGTTTGTAACGAACCACTGAAGCAGGGGATCGCTACAAGGGGGAGGAATCGGGATCGAGATCCAAATCGTGTTTCCTTGCTAAAGAAGAAGGTGAGGTACAGAGAGGTAGGTGAGATACAGAGAAAGGGGGAGGGGAAAAGGTTCACACTCCACGCATGATCTCTCTGGGTGCCTAGCACCAACACTTATACAGCCATCCACACCTGCCCTGTGGGCCCTAGCTAACCGGACCAGCCACTCCCAGCTATCAACCTACATCAGGGAATGGAGGTGTGACACTCCCCTCTTCTTCAGAACAAGCCCCCTCTTCATCTGCAGGGTCGTCAGGCTCCGACACTGCCGGCTCGTCGTCGTGCCATATGCTGGCTGCCGGAAAGCGGTGCCTCAGTGTCTCGTAGTCCTCCCAGGTGGTGTCCGTAGTGGAAGAAGACCAGCGGATGCGGAGCTGGATCAGTGCACTGTTGCCGCGCTTGACCATGCGGCGCTCGAGGATCTCTGTGACGCCCCCGATTCAACCGTACACTAATCATGCATGCAAACGTGTACGATCAAGATTAGGGACTCACGGGAAGATATCACAACACAACTCTAAAACATAAATAAGTCATACAAGCATCATAATACAAGCCAGAGGCCTCGAGGGCTTGAATACAAGTGCTCGATCATAGACGAGTCAGCGGAAGCAACAATATCTGAGTACAGACATAAGTTAAACAAGTTTGCCTTAAGAAGGCTAGCACAAAATGGAATACAAATCGAAAGAGGCGCAGGCCTCCTGCCTGGGATCCTCCTAAACTACTCCTGGTCGTCGTCAGTGGGCTGCACGTAGTAGTAGGCACCTCCAATGTAGTAGGAGTCATCGTCGAAGGTGGCGTCTGGCTCCTGGACTCCAGCATCTGGTTGCGACAACCAGAAAGAAAGGAAAGGGGGAAAGGGGGGAAGAAAGCAACCGTGAGTACTCATCCAAAGTACTCGCAAGCAAGGAACTACACTACATATGCATGGGTATATGTGTAAGGAGGCCATATCAGTGGACTGAACTGCAGAATGCCAGAATAAGAGGGGGATAGCTAGTCCTATCGAAGACTACGCTTCTGGCAGCCTCCGTCTTGCAGCATGTAGAAGAGAGTAGATTGAAGTCCTCCAAGTCGCATCTCCAAGCAGCACCTCCAGTAGCATCGCATAGCATAATCCTACCCGGCGATCCTCCCCACGTCGCCCTGTGGAAAAGCGATCACCTGGTTGTCTGTGGAACTTGGAAGGGTGTGTTTTATTAAGTATCCGGTTCTAGTTGTCATAAGGTCAAGGTACAACTCCAAGTCGTCCTGTTACCGAAGATCACGGCTATTCGAATAGATTAACTTCCCTGTAGGGGTGCACCACATAACCCAACATGCTTGATCCCATTTGGCCGGACACACTTTCTGGGTCATGCCCGGCCTCGGAAGATCAACATGTCGCAGCCCCACCTAGGCACAACAGAGAGGCCAGCACGCCGGTCTAAACCTAAGCGCACAGGGGTCTGGGACCATCGCCCATAGCACACCTGCATGTTGCGAGGGCGGCCGGAAGCAGACCTAGCCTAGCAGGCGTTCCAGTCCAATCCGGCGCGCGCTGCTCCGTCACTGACGTCTGAAGTGCTTCGGCTGATACCACGACGTCGGGATACCCATAACTACTCCCACGTAGATGGTTAGTGCGTATAGACCAAATGGCCAGACTCAGATCAAATACCAAGATCTCGTTAAGCGTGTTAAGTATCCGTGAACGCTGACCAGGGCCAGGCCCACCTCTCTCCTAGGTGGTCTCAACCTGCCCTGTCGCTCCGCCACAAAGTAACAGTCGGGGGCCGTCAGGAACCCAGGCCCACCTCTACCGGGATGGAGCCACCTGTCCTTTCAGCCCCCTCATCAGAATCACTTGCGGGTACTCATCGAGTTGACCCGACTTTAGTCACCATCTGTATAGTATGTATGTATGTATGTATGTATGTATGTATGTATAGTATATACCCGTGATCACCTCCCGAGTGATCACGGCCCAATAGTATAGCAAGGCAGACTGACAAGAAGGTAGGGCCAATGATGATAAACTAGCATCCTATACTAAGTATTTAGGATTGCAGGTAAGGTATCAACAGATGTAGCAACAATGTCAGGCTATGCATCAGAATAGGATTAACGAAAAGCAGTAACATGCTACACTACTCTAATGCAAGCAGTATAGAGGAGAATAGGCGATATCTGGTGATCAAGGGGGGGGGCTTGCCTGGTTGCTCTGGCAAGAAGGACGAGTCAGCAGCACCATAGTCGAACTGGGTAGTCGTCGGCAGTCTCGGGGTTTACCGGAAAGAAGTAATGTAGGGGGAACACAATAAATAACTGAGAAATCAAAGTATCACAAAGCGTAGCATGGTAATACGCGGTGTTCGGTGTGCCCTAACGCGGTAGTAGGTGATACCGGTGAAGGGGGGAAAACATCCGGGAAAGTATTCCCGGTGTTTCGTGTTTTCTGACAGATGAACCGGAGGGGGAAAGTTGCGGGTTTGATATGTTAGGGGTGTGTGGTGGACGAACGGGCTGCGTATCCGGGTTCGTCTCGTCGTTTTAAGCAACTTTCATGTTGAAAATAATTTAATCCGAGTTACGGTTTAAAAGATATGATTTTCTAAAGATTTTATTAATTTCTGGAATTTAATCAATTATTTAATTTAATTCGAAAATAGATTTACGACGTCAGCATGATGTCATGCTGACATCAGCAGTCAACAATGGTTGACTGGTCAACCTGACCAGTGGGTCCCGGTTGACATTGTCTAAGACTAACTAATCAGGTTAGTTAGTCTAACTAAAATGATTAGGTTTATTAACTACAATTAATTAGGTTAACTAATTTAATTAATTAGTTTAACAGAATTAATTAAGTTAATTATTTAGTTAATTAATTGATTATTTAGTATTTAATTATATTTATTATTACCCTTTTTTTCGTTCTGGGGCGCGGGCCCCGTTTGTCATTGGCCCAGAGGGGCTGATGCGGGTTAGCGGGCGCATGGGCGCGCGGGCGCAGGGGGGGCTGCGGGGCGCCCGTTAGCGGGTGGAACCCATGACCCGGCGCAGCAACATGGGTGGTCCGACGGTGGCTAGGC
>NC_057804.1:282808103-282817267 GCF_018294505.1 Triticum aestivum | reverse complement strand
TGCCTCGAGCGAGGATCGATGGGGATCGATCCCGGTCTAGAACTGGATCGGGGGAAACGGGGGTAGTGGGAGCGAGTGGGGAGGGAATTAGGGTTTCGGGGGAGTGGGGGAGGCCTATGTAGGCCAGAGGCGTGGGCCGGGCTGGCTGGGCCATGGCTCAGTTGGGCCAAGGGGGTCCAGGGGAGTCCTTGTCTCCTTTTTATTTTATTTTGTCTTTTCTTTTATTTCTTTTCTTTTCTGATTTAACTTTATGTTTTAAATTCCTTAGTTTTATAAAATACCTTAGTTGTACCTAAATTAGTATTAACAAATATAGGCCACTAGCCAACCTGGTTTTGACTCAAAATAAGTTAACTTAATATTCTTATAATTTAAAGAGCAATTAAAATGTTATTTAGCCACTGTTTTTATTATTTTAGTGTCTTTAATTATTTTATAAAAATGTGGGTTCTCCACCATTATTACTAAGGATTTATTGGTCACATTTAGCACATTTTAGTTTTTATGTTCGAAAACTTTTATCGTCTGACTTCAATTCAAATTTGAATTCAAATCGGTTTCGAACTAACACGAGGTTAGCAACAGTAACCGAGGTGACGAGGCATCGTTAACGCGGGATTACTGTAGCCTAATTATCCGGGTGTCACAATTCTCCTCCACTACAAGAAATCTCATCCCGAGATTTAAGAGGGGGAGTAAGGGGGAACGGATTTGGTTTCGAAATTCTAACGAGTCTTCTCGAACTTTGTTGCTCTTCTCAAGGAGGTCGATCCATAACGTTGATGTCTTCAGAGCTCGGCTTCAGGTCATCATGATGAAGTCGTCCTCTTTTTCTTTTTGGGGAACTCCAACGTACTTACGAATAGGTAAGGGGCAGCTCGGCTACATCAGAATGCTTATGAGGGAATCATTCTGGGGTTATCCCATGAATGAGCATAAGATTATCTCTTGTTTTGAACAAATAAACTACATCGAGAGTAAGGTACGAAGGTACAATGAGAGGGTCCAAGCGGATAGATAGTTGCTCAAAGTCTGAACCAGAGCGAGAAGGGATTCAGAGCAGCGAGAGTAAGTTTTGCGCCTTATACGAGAATAGAGCACTAGGAAGGTGGCTCGCGAATTACATACAAGGTCACGTGCGAGGAACAACCTTGAGAACAGGGGGTGTACAGGAGAGTCAGGTTTCGATCCTGTGGAACTGTGGGTTATGGGCCCACCATGTGTTTTTTTGGAGCAGTGACATCTTGCACGGTCATGATTGCGAGGCATGTCAGAGAGTACCATGTCAGTTATGTCGGCAACAACGTTGGTACCTAGGGCGAGGGACGAAGAGAACCATTTTCCTGCTCGTTGCAACGAGGCGGACCAATAGGCAAAGTTCTCGTCCATCGGTGGTTACCGGAATGTCATCAACAAAAGTAACAGGGTCTTACTGGCAAAATTGTACACGAGGGGTTTACATAAGCAGGAAATTAATACTTCTTAGACCATAATGATCACCAGAAAGGTTAAACCAAATAATGGAAAGGAAAATATGATTATCAGATATCTCAGGGGTATATCCTTCCCAATGATAAGCAACGCATGATATTCATGACGGGATATAACGTAGAAAACCCCTTTAGGAAAGGGAAGAGAAATTTTTACGACATTACCCATACAACGGTGTTTGGATAATTAATCAAGAAGCATTTAGCATTGGGCTTTAAATGTTCTTGTTGAAAATCGGAGTACCACAGACATGCTTCGAGATAGCATTGACATGGTCTTCAAGCAAAAATCGGATTTTGGATACACAAAGGATCCATCAGGATAAACTCATTAAACAGGCATTCAGTTTCCTCATGGAAAAATGATTAACCTTGTTACAAAGGAAACTATAACACTAGGTCCTTCGGCCAGGTGTGCTAGGCATGACATCACCTTACCAGGTCATATAAAGACCAATATTATAACTCTTGGAAATATGTTCCAACCATCATATCTGACCGAGTTTCAGATCTGGTTGGGGTCATGATACCTCAGACTCAGGATGTCCGAGAAGAAAAGGTGCAACACAAATAGACGAAATGACATTGGAAGATTCTCAGGAAATGAACTATGGAAGCGAGTTCCGAAACAAGAGTTCATCATTAAAGCAAGAAGAGGATGATGAGGTGGCTGATGGACTCAACAATAATTCAACGAGGCATCCAAAAAGATGCATCTCCTCAATTATGTGGATAAGGAGATAGCATTTGTCAGACTTATAATGAAGCATGTTTGAGGAAAACATACACAATTAAACATTGGTTGAAAGGTGCGCCCGAAATATGGGTTGGGCTGCACGACCAATGTCGGAATGGTGATTCAATAATCAATAGTCTAAGAATGAATGGCCGACCATTAACTTCAAAGCAACAGGGTTGCTAGATAGGCAGAATCCAAACAGCACCGTTCACTCGTTGGTACCCCGGTTGGGATCAACACGAGGACCAAGAAAGAATGGTGATTATGAGAAGTAACACTATAGCAAGAATTCTTAAGGGGTGGAGCAATCCTCACAACATTCTTGACATCAAAGATGGTAATACTCCGCGGTAGAATCATAACATAAGTTGGATAACAAGGAACTCAAGGTACAACACAAAACACGAACAAGTTTGTGTTGGAGGGAAGGCAATAAAGTGGCCGATGATAACACAACTCATCGAGGGCAAGGATGGTATTTCCCATGAAGAATTCAATAGATATCTTGGAAGAGCATCAAAATGTTGATGCTGATCATGACACATTTGTCAAGAGAATTCATGAAGATGTAATCAATCGGCGATGACATCAAGTCAAACGAATGATGAAGCGAAAGGTTATTGGAACCATAGTTAGGACACAAACTCCAAAGCAAGCTTGCTGTCCAAAGCGAAATGATAAGATGAGGAAAGATCGACATAAGCTTAGCTCATCGTCAAAAATTATGCTCTGGGAAGAGGACCAGGTAGCACAGTTAAAATCGGCACGGCAAGGATATAGCCAAGCAGGCTAGGAATGACGTGATTGAGTTCAAACTCGTAAGAAATTAAGGTTACCAAGAGTTGCTTAATCGCGATGCGGACTCGGTTCAGTTATCGGTGTCTTTGAGTGTTAACTAACTCAGAGCCCGTGAAAAATTGGAATCAATGAGAATGTAGTACTTGATGAAGAACTCATAAGGAGTTATGCAGTTCCAAGATAATCTCGAGATACCAGGGGGTAATACTCGACGACAGTCCAAAGTAGAGCTTGGACTGTGGTATTGCTATAAAGAAGATAAGTGCTTAAACATGCACGAGAAATGGTATTTAAAGAAGAACATGGTCGGAAACCTCGATCATAAATGATCGAACCATGGATACAGGATGAACTTATAACAAGGGGGTAACTATTTTTACGAGCAGCTTCCATGATAAGTTATACATCGTGTCCATGGGCATGAACGCAAGGTTCAAGGTCGACTCCCACTACTTCAATGTATAACCTCCCATTCACTTCTCGCTTTGATAAAGGCATTAGTGTTGAAAGTGTTACCTGGTGTAATACCAGATGAGTATGACTTGTGAAAACTTTCGAGTTCACACATATTAAGGAAGGCATGCGTTCAACCCGTCAGGGTATCGTGGAAACATATACCACAAGCTTCAATAGTAAATATCACAAGCTCGAAAGTAGAGCAAGGTTGAGAAAGTAGATGATACAATTTACCAAAGGCATTATGTATCCAAGGGAAGGCTCACAAGGTTATTGAATATGAAGGACAATGTCGGATAAAATCCATTAAAGGATCTGTCGGTCCATAACAGAGCTGATGTGAGCATCGGCACACAATCAGAGGAAGTAACAATGCAAGGGCATTGGATTATAGAAACAACTGACTAATCCAGAGCTCAAATGCAAAGGAATTATGATTTCCAAATTAAGGGAACAGAAGCAATGTTCTGACCAGGGGTGGATAAGTTGAATACCCTTAGGGGTACTATCGACGGCATTTGGATTGGTTGAGAACCAGCTCATGTTTAAAATGACGTATGAGCCGGAAAGATAATTTAAAACGATCAACTGATGATTGCGTGCATTCACACTCATGTTGAATCAAAAAGGATCAAAATGACGACGCCTAAGGATACTAACGAATATTGCCAGACATATGGAAAGCATCCATCATGCAAGTAGACAAGTATGACAGAGCAATAAGCTACTAAGGATTTTTGGAGGATCGAATAGTATTTCGAAGACCATTGTGAAACACATGAACAACTGGGGGATGAGCGGATACTCGATAAGTGCGAGAATTATCCATAGGGGTATTCAGGTGACAAAGAATAGCAAGGCAGTAAGCTCAAAGGATTCTCGGAACAACAGAGAGAATTTCAAGGTATCTTGTAATAACAAGATCAACTGGGGATGAATGTAAGAATAACAACTGCAAGTAGTTATCCATAAGGGTTGACGGTGGAAGGGGAATTGCAAATGCGATGAACATAAGTTCTCGGGTTAACAGCAGAGAGTATCTTCAGGGACTTCACGTGCCACAGACGATCATCATTAATAAGGGGGTCTCCGGGTGAAAGTGATAACGAGATCCTAATGTTAGATTTCACAAAAATCATTTAACCCGAATAGAAGAGAGATCAGAGTCCCAGAGTATAGGTCGAGGAATAAAAGATCCTAATACCACCCAATGGCGACGTGGGCCCGTAAGGCACACAGCCAAGTTAGTAAAAGTTTTGCAATGACTAGACTCAACTTCGGGCAAGGAGTTGGAAAGGGGATTCCTACAGGCAGTTGGCTCTGATACCAACTTGTGACGCCCCCGATTCAATCGTACACTAATCATGCACGCAAACGTGTACGATCAAGATCAGGGACTCACGGGAAGATATCACAACACAACTCTAAAACATAAATAAGTCATACAAGCATCATAATACAAGCCAGAGGCCTCGAGGGCTCGAATACAAGTGCTCGATCATAGACGAGTCAGCGGAAGCAACAATATCTGAGTACAGACATAAGTTAAACAAGTTTGCCTTAAGAAGGCTAGCACAAAATGGAATACAAATCGAAAGAGGCGCAGGCCTCCTGCCTGGGATCCTCCTAAACTACTCCTGGTCGTCGTTAGCGGGCTGCACGTAGTAGTAGGCACCTCCAGCGTAGTAGGAGTCGTCGTCGAAGGTGGGGTCTGGCTCCTGGACTCCAGCATCTGGTTGTGACAACCAGAAAGAAAGGAAAGGGGGAAAGGGGGGAAGAAAGCAACCGTGAGTACTCATCCAAAGTACTCGCAAGCAAGGAACTACACTACATATGCATGGGTATATGTGTAAGGAGGCCATATCAGTGGACTGAACTGCAGAATGCCAGAATAAGAGGGGGATAGCTAGTCCTATCGAAGACTACGCTTCTGGTAGCCTCCGTCTTGCAGCATGTAGAAGAGAGTAGATTGAAGTCCTCCAAGTAGCATCTCCAAGTAGCATCTCCAGTAGCATCGCATAGCATAATCCTACCCGGCGATCCTCCCCTCGTCGCCCTATGGAAAAGCGATCACCGGGTTGTCTGTGGAACTTGGAAGGGTGTGTTTTATTAAGTATCCGGTTCTAGTTGTCATAAGGTCAAGGTACAACTCCAAGTCGTCCTGTTACCGAAGATCACGGCTATTCGAATAGATTAACTTCCCTGCAGGGGTGCACCACATAACCCAACATGCTTGATCCCATTTGGCCGGACACACTTTCTGGGTCATGCCCGGCCTCGGAAGATCAACACGTCGCAGCCCCACCTAGGCACAACAGAGAGGCCAGCACGCCGGTCTAAACCTAAGCGCACAGGGGTCTGGGCCCATCGCCCATAGCACACCTGCACGTTGCGAGGGCGGCCGGAAGCAAACCTAGCCTAGCAGGCGTTCCAGTCCAATCCAGCGCGCGTCGCTCCGTCGCTGACGTCTGAAGTGCTTCGGCTGATACCACGACGTCGGGATACCCATAACTACTCCCACGTAGATGGTTAGTGCGTATAGACCAAATGGCCAGACTCAGATCAAATACCAAGATGTTGGAAATATGCCCTAGAGGCAATAATAAAAGCATTATTATTATATTTCCTTGTTCATGATAATTGTCTTTATTCATGCTACAATTGTGTTATCCGGAAATCGTAATACATGTGTGAATAACAGACACCAACATGTCCCTAGTGAGCCTCTAGTTGACTAGCTCGTTGATCAACAGATAGTCATGGTTTCCTGACTATGGACACTGGATGTCATTGATAACGAGATCACATCATTGGGAGAATGATGTGATGGACAAGACCCAATCCTAAACATAGCACAAGATCGTATAGTTCGTTTGCTAGAGTTTTCTAATGTCAAGTATCTATTCCTTTGACCATGAGATCGTGTGACTCCCGGATACCGTAGGAGTGCTTTGGGTATGCCAAACGTCACAACGTAACTGGGTGACTATAAAGGTAGACTACGGGTATCTCCGAAAGTGTCTGTTGGGTGACATGGATCAAGACTGGGATTTGTCACTCCGTATGACGGAGAGGTATCACTGGGCCCACTTGGTAATGCATCATCATAATGAGCTCAAAGTGACCAAGTGTCTGGTCACGGGATCATGCATTACGGTACGAGTAAAGTGACTTGCTGGTAACGAGATTGAACGAGGTATTGGGATACCGACGATCGAATCTCGGGCAAGTAACATATCGATAGACAAAGAGAATAGCGTACGGGATTGATTAAATCCTCGACATCGTGTTTCATCCGATGAGATCATCGTGGAGCATGTGGGAGCCAACATGGGTATCCAGATCCCGCTGTTGGTTATTGACCGGAGAGTCGTCTCGGTCATGTCTGCTTGTCTCCCGAACCCGTAGGGTCTACACACTTAAGGTTCGGTGACGCTAGGGTTATGAAGATATGTATATGCAGAAACCCGAATGTTGTTCGGAGTCCCGGATGAGATCCCGGACGTCACGGGGAGTTCCGGAATGGTCCGGAGGTAAAGAATTATATATAGGAAGTGCTATTTCGGGCATCGGGACAAGTTTCGGGGTTATCGGTATTGTACCGGGACCACCGGAAGGGTCCCGGGGGTCCACCGGGTGGGGCCACCTGTCCCGGGGGGCCACATGGGCTGTAGGGGGTGCGCCTTGGCCTAGATGGGCCAAGGGCACCAGCCCCTATAGGCCCATGCGCCTAGGGTTTCCACCATGGAAGAGTCCATGTGGTGGAAGGCACCCCTAGGTGCCTTGGGGGGAGGGAAACCTCCCCTTGGCCGCCGCCCCCCCTAGTAGATGCCATCTACTAGGGCCGGCGCCCCCCCTGGCACCCCTATATATAGTGGGGGGAGAGGAGGGATTTTATACCAGCCCCTGGCGCCTCCATCTCCCCCCGTTACGTCTCTCCCTCGTAGTCTCGGCGAAGCCCTGCTGCTGTGACGCCCTGCATCCACCACCACGCCGTCGTGCTGCTGGATCTTCATCAACCTCTCCTTCCCCCTTGCTGGATCGATAAGGAGGAGACGTCTCCCGTCCCGTACGTGTGTTGAACACGGAGGTGCCGTCCGTTCGGCGCTGGTCATCGGTGATTTGGATCACGTCGAGTACGACTACATCATCACCGTTCTTTTGAACGCTTCCGTGCGCGATCTACAAAGGTATGTAGATGCATCTAATCACTCGTTGCTAGATGAACTCCTAGATGATCTTGGTGAAACGAGTAGGAAAATTTTTGTTTTCTGCAACGTTCCCCAACACAAGATCTCGTTAAGCGTGTTAAGTATCCGCGAACGTTGACCAGGGCCAGGCCCACCTCTCTCCTAGTGGTCTCAACTTGCCCTGTCGCTCCGCCACAAAGTAACAGTCGGGGGCCGTCGGGAACCCAGGCCCACCTCTACCGGGATGGAGCCACCTGTCCTTTCAGCCCCCTCATCAGAATCACTTGCGGGTACTCATCGAGTTGACCCGACTTTAGTCACCATCTGTATAGTATGTATGTATGTATGTATGTATAGTATATACCCGTGATCACCTCCCGAGTGATCACGGCCCAATAGTATAGCAAGGCAGACTGACAAGAAGGTAGGGTCAATGATGATAAACTAGCATCCTATACTAAGTATTTAGGATTGCAGGTAAGGTATCAATAGATGTAGCAACAATGTCAGGCTATGCATCAGAATAGGATTAACGAAAAGCAGTAACATGCTACACTACTCTAATGCAAGCAGTATAGAGGAGGATAGGCGATATCTGGTGATCAAGGGGGGGGGCTTGCCTGGTTGCTCTGGCAAGGAGGACGAGTCAGCAGCACCGTAGTCGAACTGGGTAGTCGTCGGCAGTCTCGGGGTTTACCGGAAAGAAGTAATGGAGGGGGAACACAATAAATAACTGAGCAATCAAAGTATCACAAAGCGTAGCATGGTAATACGCGGTGTTCGGTGTGCCCTAACGCGGTAGTAGGTGATACCGGTGAAGGGGGGGAACATCCGGGAAAGTATTCCCGGTGTTTCGTGTTTTCTGACAGATGAACCAGAGGGGGAAAGTTGCGGGTTTGATATGTTAGGGGTGTGTGGTGGACGAACGGGCTGCGTATCCGGGTTCGTCTCGTCGTTCTAAGCAACTTTCATGTTGAAAATAATTTAATCCGAGTTACGGTTTAAAAGATATGATTTTCTAAAGATTTTATTAATTTCTGGAATTTAATCAATTATTTAATTTAATTCGAACATAGATTTACGATGTCAGCATGATGTCATGCTGACATCAGCAGTCAACAATGGTTGACTGGTCAACCTGACCAGTGGGTCCCGGTTGACATTGTCTAAGACTAACTAATCAGGTTAGTTAGTCTAACTAAAATGATTAGGTTATTAACGACAATTAATTAGGTTAACTAATTTAATTAATTAGTTTAACAGAATTAATTAAGTTAATTATTTAGTTAATTAATTGATTATTTAGTATTTAATTATATTTATTATTACCCTTTTTTCGTTCTGGGGCGCGGGCCCCGTTTGTCATTGGCCCAGAGGGGCTGATGCGGGTTAGCGGGCGCATGGGCGCGCGGGCGCAGGGGGGGCTGCGGGGCGCCCGTTAGCGGGCGGAACCCATGACCCGGCGCAGCAACATGGGTGGTCCGACGGTGG
>NC_057804.1:282801670-282807707 GCF_018294505.1 Triticum aestivum | reverse complement strand
CAGGAGGTCCGGCGACGACAGCGGGCACCGGGGCGCCGGCAAGGTGCGGCGGGGCGGCGCCCGGCATGGGCGTCGGCGGGGTCGGGGGGTGCGGTTGCCTCGAGCGAGGATCGATGGGGATCGATCCCGATCTAGAACTGGATCGGGGGAAACGGGGGTAGTGGGAGTGAGTGGGGAGGGAATTAGGGTTTTGGGGGAGTGGGGTAGGCCTATGTAGGCCAGAGGCGTGGGCCGGCCTGGCTGGGCCATGGCCTAGTTGGGCCAAGGGGGTCCAGGGGAGTCCTTGTCTCCTTTTTATTTTATTTTGTCTTTTCTTTTATTTCTTTTCTTTTCTGATTTAACTTTATGTTTTAAATTCCTTAGTTTTATAAAATACCTTAGTTGTACCTAAATTAGTATTAACAAATATAGGCCACTACCCAACCTGGTTTTGACTCAAAATAAGTTAACTTAATATTCTTATAATTTAAAGAGCAATTAAAATGTTATTTAGCCACTGTTTTTATTATTTTAGTGTCTTTAATTATTTTATAAAAATTTGGGTTCTCCACCATTATTACTAAGGATTTATTGGTCACATTTAGCACATTTTAGTTTTTATGTTCGAAAACTTTTATCGTCTGACTTCAATTCAAATTTGAATTCAAATCGGTTTCGAACTAACACGAGGTTAGCAGCAGTAACCGAGGTGACGTGGCATCGTTAACGCGGGATTACTGTAGCCTAATTATCCGGGCGTCACAATCTCCATCGGTTCGACATCGCCTGTCGCCAAATCCGGTGGCTTGGGCAGCTCGGCGAAGACCAGCGTATAGTTGGGCATGAACGGTTTCAACTGCGAGACGTGGAAGACGTTGTGGATGCGGCTGTCCAGCAACAGCTCGAGCTTGTAGGCGAGGGTGCCAATCTTCTCCAGAATCTTGAAGGGGCCGAAGAACTTGAAGGGAAGCTTGGCACACGGCTTGTTGACGACGGAGGACTGTGCATACGGTTGAAGTTTGAGCAGGACAGAGTCGCCCACCTGGAAGCTGCGCTCAGTTCGGTTGCGATCGGCCTGTTTCTTCAAGCGGTGCTGGGCGCGCTGGATTTGTTCCTGTAGGCGAGTCGTGTTGGCGCTCCAGTCCCAGTGCTCGTTGTCGAGCACGGGCACCGTCTTGTCGTCCCAGAGCGCCATGCCCCCGAGATTGGGATCGGTGTCGTAGAGGGCCTTGAACGGGGTGCAGTTGATGGCCAAATGGAAGGAGGAGTTGTACCAGAACTCCGCGGTGGGCAACCAGCGTCTCCAGTGATGAGGCGTGTCGTGGATGGCGCACCGCAGGTACATCTCGAGGCATTGATTGACGCGTTCGCTCTGGCCGTCAGTCTGTGGGTGGTATTCTGTTGAGTAGAGTAACTTGGTACCCGCCGTGGTGAACAGCTCCCGCCAGAGCGCGCTGGTGAACACGCGGTCGCGGTCAGAGACGATGGACTTGGGTACGCCGTGCAGCTTCACAATGTTGTCCCAGAAGACGCACGCCACCTGCACAACCTTGAATGGGTGACGAAGGGGGATGAAGTGTGCAAACTTTGTCAGGCGGTCGACGACGACCATGATCGAATCGTGCCCCTCGGACTTGGGCAAGCCTTCGATGAAATCCATAGTGAGGTCTTGCCATGGCGCGGTGGGCACTGGCAGGGGAGCGAGAAGGCCCGCTGGGCGGCGGTGCTCGTGCTTGGCATGCTGGAAGACGGCACACTGCTTGATGTAGTCGTCGACGTCCCGTTTCAGACCTGTCCAGACGAACAGCTTATTGACCTGATGGTAGGTTGCCGTGGCGCCGGAATGCCCTCCCACAACGCTGTCGTGCAGGGCGCTGATAAGCTTGGTGCGCAGCACTGTGTTGCTTCCAATCCAGAGCCGGTTCTGCTTGCGGATGAGGCCCTTGTACAGCTCGTAGCCGTCGTCATCAGGGCTGCGGATGGCCAGATGCGACAATAGGTCTTGTGCATCAGCATCAGTGGCATAAGAGTTGGCCACTTCTTGCACCCACGCAGGCTGACACAAGGACAGGGAGTTGACGTCCATGGCAGCGCCCACCCTTGAGAGCGCGTCGGCTGCGCCGTTGTCAATGCCTCGGCGATACTGGAACTTGAACTGCAATCCCACCAACTTGGACATGGCCTTGCATTATAAATCTGTTTCCAGCTGCTGATCCCCCAAGTTGCACAAGCTTTTATGATCTGTGACGATTGTAAACTGGCCTCGCTAAAGGTATGCACGCCATTTATCCACTGCCATCATAACAGCAAGGAATTCCTTCTCGTAGGCCGATAACTTCTGGTTACGGAAGCCCAACGCTTTGTTGTAGTATGCCACCGGGTGACCCTCCTGGACCAGCACCGCACCAATGCCAGTGTCGCAGGCATCTATTTCAATGTTGAATGGCTTCTCAAAGTCTGGTAACGCCAAGACAGGAGCTCTGGCCATGGCGTGCTTGAGGAGCTTGAAAGCAGCTTGTGTCTGGTCAGACCAGACGAAGCCCTGCTTGGTGAGCAGCGCTGTCAGCGGCTTGGTGATGATCCCGTAGCGGGCGACGAACTTGCGGTAGTAACCCGTAAGGCCGAGGAAGCCCCGCAGCTCGGTGGCCATGGACGGCGTGGGCCAGTTGAGCATGGCCTCTGCCTTCTCTGCATCTGTGGCCATGCCGTCCTGAGAGATGACGTGCCCCAGGTAGTCGATGCTCTCCGTGGCAAAGGAGCACTTAGATAGCTTGACATAGAGCTGGTGTTGGCGGAGTAAGTCGAAGACGGTGCGTAGGTGCTCCTCGTGCTCTTCTAGTGTGTCACTGAACACCAAAATGTCGTCAAGGAAGATGATGACAAATCGACGAACGTACCTTGCGAAAATTTGGTTCATCAGACACTGAAATCTGGCTAGCGCGTTTGTCAGCCCGAATGGCATGACACGGAAGTGGAAATGGCCGTGATGAGTTTTGAAGGCTGTTTTCTCTTCGTCGCCCGGCCTCATACGAATCTGGTGGTAGCCGGCGCGAAGATCCAGCTTGGAAAAGAACTTGGCGCTGGCGAGCTCGTCAAGCAGCTCGTCGATGATGGGCAGGGGAAAGCGATTCTTGACGGTGAGGTCGTTGAGCCGACGATAATCCACACAGAAGCGCCACGTGTCGTCCTTCTTTTTGACCAGAAGTACTAGAGCAGCGAAGGGGCTCATGATGTGCTCAATCACTCCGGACTCCAGCATTTCCCGAACTTGCCGCTCGATCTCATCCTTCTGCAATGGTGAGTAGCGGTATGGCCACGCATTTGCTGGTTGAGCTCCTTCGACCAGCGTAATCGCATGATCATACTGCCGGTGCGGGGGAAGCTTCTTGGGCTCGCTGAACACGTCGCTGTAGTCGTCGAGCACCTTTTGAATGGCGACTGGAAGCTTGTCGGGTGGTTCTGGCTGCCTTGGTTGGCGATCGATGAGCGCCATGTACCAAATCTCATTGCCCGCTCGCCATTTGTTGAACTGCTCTGGCTCGATCATGTCCAGAGCGTGCACGTCATTCGGTTGAACACCTTGCAGCGTCACCTTGTCGCTGTTGTGCTCGAATGTCAGGGTCTTGTTGCGCCAGTGGCAAGTCATGGGGCTGAACTGCTCGAGCCAGTCCATGCCCAACACCCCATCGTAGGCTCCCAGGTCCAGGAGGCGCATGTTGGTGGCGAATGTGTGTCCTTGCAACCACCACTTGACGTCTGGAATGAATTTGTCGCAGACCAGCCGTTGGCCATTGGCCACCCGAACGTCGACAACGGCCATAGACGAGGGAGTAGCGCCGATGCGGTGCGCGAAGGACGACGAGATGAAGTTGTGCGTGCTGCCGGAGTCGACCAGTAGCAGCATGACTTGATTGCCAACCAAGGCGCGCAGGCGGATCGTGCGTGGCGCATCCCCTCCGGACACCGCGTGCGTCGAGATCACGCAGCACTCCGGCTCGGCGGCTGGTTGGTGAGGCTCATCCAGAAGATCCAGAGCGTGAATGGTGTCGTCAGAGAGTACCTCCCCATGTTCACCGACATGGATGGTGAGCAGCTGTGTTTGCTGCTTGCACCAGTGTTCAGGGAGTATCTGTCACCGCACTTGAAACAGAGCCCGTGTGCTCTTCTGTGGTCGTGCAATTGCCGTTCGCGCGTGAAGTCGTCCGCCCCCGCGGTCGGTCGAGGGGCGGCCAGCTGTCGCGCCGGTGGTGGCGCCGGCTGCGGCGGTGGTCTTCCCGGAGGAGTGATGCGTGGCTGCGCCCGATGCATCTCCGTTTCTTCCTCTTGGATCCTGGCGAGCACCGAGGCACGCGTGATGCTGGTGGGCGCCTATAGACGTACTACAGCCCGCAAATCATCCCGGAGGCCGAGCAAAAACTGCATGATGAAGAACTTGGTGCTCAAGGTTGCGTCCAGAGCCAACAGGTGGTACATGTGCGCCTCGAACGCGAGCCGATAGTCCGCCACCGTGCCTATTTGTCGTAGCTGCAACAACTTGTGCATCTCCAACTCGAACTCGTCGGGGCCGAATTCTTCCTTGATCGCGGTGCAGAAGGCGGTCCAGGAGAGCGCGTGATGTGCTTGTCGAAATGCCTGCAGCCAGTGTGCCGCGTGCCCCTTGATGTAGAGGGCGGCCGTGGTCACCCAACTGTGAGGAGGAACGCGGTACAGCTCGAAGTAGGTCTCGCACCGATCGATCCACAGGTACGGCGCCGTGCCGTCGAACTTGGGGAAGTCGTGCTTGGGCGGTTTGACGGTGTAGTGGTCACCGGGCGCGTCGTGGCGCTGCTCCTGGTGAAGATGATGCTGCGGCGCGACGTGCGCCTTGCCGTGGAGCGGCATCAGCGGGCGTGTAGCGATGAGGGGCGTCCCATTGTTGGCGAGGCGGACCGGCGGCCCGTGGAACTCCGAAACCGCGCGGCTGCTCGGGCGGCGTGATGGAGGAAGCTTGTGGTGCGCCCTCCCGCGGCATACGTGGTTGGCGAGTTGGGGACAGCGGAGCCGACGACCTGGACTGCTCGTTTTGCTGGCGCACCTCGTCGACGTCGGACTGCGTCAGGTCGATCTTCTTGCGGAGGTGATTCAAGTCGCTGGAGACCTGCTGGTTGAAGGCGAGCTGCGCCTCCACGTGCTTGTCGGCGGTGAGCTGGCTGTTCTCCACCCACGACAGGAGCGACTCCAGCAGAGATTTGATTTTCCCCGACGTTTCCGACATGGCGGAGAGTATGTGGCGTGTTTGGGCAGAAGGCTTGGAAGATGGCGCCGTCGCCTTGCTCCAAATCCGATCAACCCCGCCGGGGATTTCGAGCAGATCACCGAGGTGAATCCGCACCCGCGACGGTGGATGTTACGATCCGATCGAGAGGGTAAGAGGACGAACTAGCGGAAATTTTTTTGGAGGAGAAGAGGAATTGGCTCTGAATACCAGTTTGTAACGAACCACTGAAGCAGGGGATCGCTACAAGAGGGAGGAATCGGGATCGAGATCCAAATCGCGGTTCCTTGCTGAAGAAGAAGGTGAGGTACAGAGAGGTAGGTGAGATACGGAGAAAGGGGAAGGGGGAAATGGTTCACAGTCCACGCATGATCTCTCTGGGTGCCTAGCACCAACACTTATACAGCCATCCACACCTGCCCTGTGGGCCCTAGCTAACCGGACCAGCCACTCCCAGCTGTCCACCTACATCAGGGAATGGAGGTGTGACACAGCTGTACTTGCCGGCACCCACGACGCGCCACCCCACAGTCCGCCAGGTGCGGCGGCCACCCGAGCTCCGCCTTGTGCGGCTGCTCCTGCTGTGCCTTCCAGGTTGCAGCGCTGCGGTTAATCGTGGTTAATGTTTCCAGTCGGTAATTCTCGCCATCGCTAGGTTGGACCTTCGCTGCTCGCTGCCCTCGCGTGACCCCAAGCCCGCAGCCCAGTCCTTCCTCATCCGTCTCTCTTCCCTCCTCCTTTCGAGTTTCGAGTGCTGCCACCCTAGGGTTTGCGGCGGCCGCCTCCAGCCTAGCTCCCTCCGCT
>NC_057804.1:282464947-282471027 GCF_018294505.1 Triticum aestivum | reverse complement strand
CGGGCGGCGGGAAGCACGGCTACGATGAAGGCACGGCGATGGTGGCGTCGGTCATGGCGGGGGAGCGCGAGGGGGAGGAGCTGGAGAGAGGAGGGGGTGTCTGGGGGGTTCGGGGGAGCGAGGGAGGCTGATCCACGACGTCACCGGGCGCGGGGAGCGGCGAGGCGGCGAGCAGGTGCGTGGCGCGCGCTGTGGTCGCCGTCGGGCACCTGCCTGCCTGCCTGGCCGGCAAGCAGCTCGCTGGAGCGGTGCTGGGCTGGGCCGGCAGGTGGGCCGGGAGCAGGCGTCAGGTAAGTTTTTCCATTTTCTATCTGTTTTCTGTTTTTTTAATACTTCTGCAACTTTGTTGAATTAAATAAAATACTTAGGCAACTCCTAAAATCACCAAACTACTCCTGGTCCATAGTTGGATTATTTCCAACATGAAACATTTTAGTTTGGAGATATTTGAGCATTTAAATATTTTATATAATTTTAAATGCCCAAATTCAAATATTTATGATTTAATTCAAAAACCCTAAGATGGCCTAGGAAAATGTGCATCACTTTTGGCAGAGGTTCTGAACCAAGACAAAAATGATGGGCATTTTAGAAGGGCATTTCAGGTTCATTGAAAAAGTTTTTAGTAAACCCTAATTGGTTTCAGAGGGGACTGGGGGTTCTGTCATCCCCATTTCAGGTTTCTGATGAAAGAGTAAACATGATGCAACACTCTAATGCATGGCTAACTAGGGTGTGACAACTCACCCCCACTCAAAAGAATCTCGTCCCGAGATTTGGGTTCCTCTGGAAAGAAGGCGGGATACTCAAGTCGAAGACGATCCTCCCTTTCCCGAGTTGCTTCATCCTCAGAATGGTGCGACCATTGTACTTTGAGAAACTTGATATTATGACGTCGAGTGGTACGCTCGGCCTGATCGAGGATACGAATGGGGTACTCTCGATATGTAAGATTATATTGGAGATCAAGCGTTTCGTGGTCCACTCCACGGATAGGATCCGAGAAGCAACGCCTGAGTTGAGAAACGTGGAAGACATCGTGGACTCTGGAGAGGTGCGGTGGTAGTTCCAACTGGTAGGCAACTTCTCCTCGTTTAGCGAGAATGCGAAAAGGTCCAATGTAACGAGGAGCCAATTTGCCTTTGATGCCGAAACGATGGGTTCCCTTCAGAGGGGTAACCCGAAGGTAAGCCTTCTCGTCAACCTCGAAAGTCATAGCCTTATGTTTTCGGTCATATTGACTCTTTTGACGAGATTGGGCTGTTTTCAACTTTTCACGAACGATGCGAACTTGTTCTTCTGCTTCCTGAATCATATCCGGGCCAAAGAATTGTCTTTCCCCGGTCTCTGACCAGTTAAGGGGTGTTCGACACCGTCGTCCATAGAGAACTTCAAAAGGGGATTTACCCAAGCTAGATTGATAGCTGTTGTTGTAAGCGAATTCGGCAAATGGAAGGCACTTCTCCCAATCCATTCCGAATGAGATAACAGAGGCTCGAAGCATGTCTTCTAGAATCTGGTTGACGCGTTCCACTTGACCACTGGACTGAGGGTGGAAAGCGGTGCTAAAGGAGAGACGGGTTCCCATAGCATTTTGGAAACTTTCCCAAAATCGAGAGGTGAAAAGACTTCCTCGATCCGAGTTAATTTCCAAGGGAACACCATGGAGAGACACTATTCGGGAGATGTATAAGTCTGCCAATTGACTAGCGGTTATACTCTCATGAACAGGTAGGAAATGGGCTACTTTGGAAAGACGATCGACAACGACGAAGATAGCATTATTCCCTCTCTTGGTCCTGGGAAAACCGGTAATGAAATCCATACTAATTTTATCCCATTTCCATTCAGGAATAGCTAAGGGTTGAAGGGTGCCAGCAGGCCGTTGATGCTCTGCTTTTACACGACGACAGACGTCGCAATTAGCAATATACTGAGCAATTTCTCTCTTCATCCTAGTCCACCAGAACCTCTGGCGTAGGTCCTGATACATCTTAGTACTACTGGGATGAATGGTGAGAGGAGATTCATGAGCCTCCTTAAGGATCAATCGACTCGGATTTCATTTCCATAACTTACCCTGGAGGTCTGCCATCTAGAACCGGGAGTAGAAATTTCCATAGTGGATGGCATGTCACAGAATGCGGTGTTATGTAAACGAGCATAGTTCTCGGATATAAATGAATGAGAGGCTCCTGTATCGAAAAGAACAGATGCCGGGTGACAATTAACAAGGAGCGTACCGAGAACGACGTTGGGATCCTCTTGAGCTTCTTCGGCAGAGATACAGTTGACATGGCCACGTGTAGCGGTGGCCGGCTTGGCGTGGAACACTTTCCCTGTCGGCTTTCCACGACCAACAACTTTAGCAGATTGGTTGGGGTTGGTCTGGGGACACTCACGCATATAGTGGCCAGATTCCCCACACTTGAAACAAGTCACGAAACTGGTACGTGGAGGAGCATTGTTGGTTGGACCCCCATAGGGCTTGGCTGGTGCAGACTGTTGAACGGGGCGAGGCGCCTGGAAGGATGGCCTCGGTGTGAACCTAGGTGGCAGGGCAGTGTTGGGCACCCACACGCGGCGCTTCTGAGGACCCGCACCGGATGAGGAACCCATGTCACGGCCATGCTTGCGCGTTGCGTCATAATCTGTCTGACCAGTCTCAGCACTGATGGCCTTGTTAACAAGTTTCTGAAAAGATGTGCACTCATGCAGACGGAGGTCGCGGCGAAGCTCAGGACTAAGTCCCTTACGGAACCTTGCTTGCTTCTTGGCATCAGTAGAAACTTCCTCAGTTGCATATCGTGCGAGGTTACCGAACTCCCTGCTGTAAGCATCCACAGAGAGTCGGCCCTGAGTGAAACTGCAAAATTCCTCACGTTTACGGTCCATGAGACCCTCCGGAATGTGATGTTCACGGAAAGCCTCGCTGAATTCAGCCCAAGTAGTGACATGGCCCGCTGGGCGCATAGCTCCATAATTCTCCCACCATAGACTGGCGGGGCCTTCAAGATGATATGCAGCAAAGGTGACCTTGTCAGCCTCAGCTACCAGCGCGGAACGCAGCTTGTGGGAGATACTGCGAAGCCAGTCATCAGCGTCGAGAGGCTCGACGGAGTGGTGGAACGTGGGTGGATGTAACTTGATAAAATCACTGAGTGACACCACGTTAGTCCTCTGATGGTGTGCTGTGTTCTGTTCAATACGCTCCATCAAACGGTTGGTCTCTCGCTTGTTTCTTTCGGCTTCCATCATAACCTCGGCTAGGGAAGGAGGATGAGGCAGATTTGCATTCCTGACTTCACTGCCTTCGGCCTACTCTTGAGGAGCAGGGTTAGTGCGCGTGTTGACCATCCTAGGTAAACAAGACAATGATTTAGTCAGGATGATAAAATTCCGACATAGGATACAGAATGTAAGGAATAACTCGGAATGCAAGATGATCATCCGTATGACATGGTAGATACAGAAACTGCTTCTTTATTCCATCGTCATACACACCATACAGGGTTTAGTACAAGACCAAACAAGGTACTATTACGGTGAGAAGAGGATTACATCTCGTCGGAGGCATTCCAAGCTCCTATACATTATTTTTCTACACCTCCGGAAGGCGATACAAACCAGGTCATATCCCACGAGTCACGCAGGACGATAGACGACACAGCTAACACGAACTAGTGATACTACCACTAACTCAGACCGATCCGTAGTAGTCCTCGTAGAAGTCACCTCCATAGCCTGGAAGCTCAACATGATCATCCGGAAACAGACGATCTCGCGGAGCTTGTGGACCATAGGGGCTAGGATGAGGTCTTGGACCAACAGACGGTGGCCTGCGGGGACCGCGGGGTGGGGTGATGCCTCCTACATCACGCCAACCCATCACGTCTGGCAGAGCAGATCTCACAGGATAGAGATCACGCATATCCGAATATCCAGCTTGCACCGCCGGTGCAAACCGAGTCAATGTGGCCCGATGGTCAGCACGGGTATTGAAGAGCTCTAACCTCAAGGCCCGATTTTCACGGTCCTTATCCTCGAGCATCTCAGAAGTGGTGCGAGTCCGTGAATCCTCCTGAGTGGGGTCAGCATAGATAGCCTGGAAATACCCTTGTGCTCCCGGAAGTGATCCTGGCATATACCGGAAATCAGAGTCCCGAAATAGGCCAGACCTGACTCGCATGATGGTCATCATAAAGTAGGCGGCGTCCTGCACAGCCATCTCAATAGTAACCCCGAGTCCATAGGAGCAGTGAAGGGGCTCGGTGGATCCAGGATAAGATGGAAATATCCTGACAGTGCAGAGATACTGGCTTTGATTAAAGTCTCGAAATTGCTCTTCGACCGTGTACTCAGGATACCAACGGTATCCGGCCTCAGTCATTACCCTGACCAACATGGCAGTATGGCCGGGTACATCTAGGCATCGAGTCAGGCGGACCACTTGATTGAGGTCGCGAGTGGCCATCTGAAAACACAATCATAATGCAAAGGCATTAGAATTTCTAGCAAAATTTCGGCAGCATAACAGCTGTAAATGCTCAAGAAGGATTTTGTGACATTTGACAAAGGATTTCATACACACTCAACATCATCATATCAAAGTTCTGAATCCATCCTAACAACATAACGTGGTAGTAGAACTGAACTAGGCTTGTATCCATCAACCCTATAAGGTACTACTGATTAGTAACACGTGATCCTGATAGAGAGAATAGATCCTAATTCCTTAACCCCCGGTGGAAGAATAGACTGACTCAGATCAGAATGTCATAAGATAAAGGAGTAAAAAGAGCCTTACGTTCCACCCACAAACAATTCCCCTACATATAACTAAAGAATTTCTAGACTCAACATCGACCAGTTTGGCTTGGAGAACCTACAGGCAGTCCGGCTCTGATACCAACGCTGTCAGGACCCCGACTCGATATCACATCGATCTAGCCGGTAACACCTCATATCACTTTGCGGCCTCACGCACGGTATCCCCACGGGTGTCGCCTTACCTTTGCCCGGGACCGTTTGCGCCTTTTGGCTCACGTATATGATAGTGTTGCTAGCATCCATATGATAAGGAGCCCGGGCTGACATGACTAGTCGTAAACCCAAAGTGGCACACACTTACAAGGACAGGCATCCATGACCCAGCTTCGAACGTGTCGGTCATCAGCAAGTGGGTCCGGGCTGTAGCACTGGGCTAGCAGGACTCCGGTAAACCGGGCTATAGCGGGCTAGCAGGACTCCGGTACTCAATGCGTGACATTTCCCCGAAGGGACAGACACCGGAACGAAGAAGGACACATGCCGGCCAGCCTAAATGTTCCAGAGCAGTAGCAAGCTACCATGGCTCAGTGGTAACACTAGGAGACATTTCCCGGTAAGAGAGGCTACTAAGGATAAACAACTAGATAGTCAGATCCCACACATACCAAGCATTTCAATCATACACACAATATGCTCGATATGTGCAAACACAACAAGGGACCACAACATGACTCTATGACACAAGTACTTTATTTAAGGCTCAGGGAGCCATACATAACATACACAAAGGTACAGGTCACACGACCCAGCATTCATGTCATACAGTCATACAAACCAACAGCGGAAGTAACTTGTCTGAGTATAGACAACTAGAAAAATAAAAGAGGCTTGGAAAGCCTAGCTATACTACGTGGTCCTTCACAAGCTCAGGATCACCACCTGGGCCTTAGCCTACTCATTGATGTCAACGTCTACGTAGAACCCATCAGAAGGGGTTGCAGCGTCTTCTGTAAAAATGTAAATTATAGCAACATGAGTACAAAGGTACTCAGCAAGACTTACATCAGATCCTACATACATGCATATTATCAAGAAGGGTTGGTGGAGTTGTTGCAGCAAGCCAGCTTTGACTCTTGGCTAGGCTAACCTACGAGACTCCAACTTGAAATGGTTTTGCGTACACGAGTCCACTACTCACCAATTCAATACACTACCGAGGATCCACCTCCGTCTTCCTACGGAAGAGCCATCCTCGGCACTCACACTTATCTTGAGGCTTTTAGTAGTTTCCATTTACTTGTCTATGAACT
>NC_057804.1:282364838-282463297 GCF_018294505.1 Triticum aestivum | reverse complement strand
GGGGCTCGGCTTACTCGATGGAGTGGACAGCGGTGGAGCTCCTGGACACGATGACAGGACGCACGGGTGGCGAGGAGCACGGCTACGACGAAGGCACGGCGATGGTGGCATCGGTCATGGCGGGGGAGCGCGAGGGGGAGGAGCTGGAGAGAGGAGGGGGTGTTTGGGGGGTTCGGGGGAGCGAGGGAGGCTGATCCACGACGTCACCGGGCGCGGGGAGCGGCGAGGCGGCGAGCAGGTGCGTGGCGCACGCTGTGGTCGCCGTCGGGCACCTGCCTGCCTGCCTGGCCGGCAAGCAGCTCGCTGGAGCGTTGCTGGGCTGGGCCGGCAGGTGGGCCGGTAGCAGGTGTCAGGTAAGTTTTTCCATTTTCTTTCTGTTTTCTGTTTTTTTAATACTTCTACAACTTTGTTGAATTAAATAAAATACTTAGGCAACTCCTAAAATCACCAAACTACTCCTGGTCCATAGTTGGATTATTTCCAACATGAAACATTTTAGTTTGGAGATATTTGAGCATTTAAATATTTTATATAATTTTAAATGCCCAAATTCAAATATTTATGATTTAATTCAAAAACCCTAAGATGGCCTAGGAAAATGTGCATCACTTTTGGCAGAGGTTCTGAACCAAGACAAAAATGATGGGCATTTTAGAAGGGCATTTCAGGTTCATTGAAAAAGTTTTTAGTAAACCCTAATTGGTTTCAGAGGGGACTGGGGGTTCTGTCATCCCCATTTCAGGTTTCTGATGAAAGAGTAAACATGATGCAACACTCTAATGCATGGCTAACTAGGGTGTGACAACTCACCCCCACTCAAAAGAATCTCGTCCCGAGATTTGGGTTCCTCCGGAAAGAAGGCGGGATACTCAAGTCGAAGACGATCCTCCCTTTCCCGAGTTGCTTCATCCTCAGAATGGTGCGACCATTGTACTTTGAGAAACTTGATATTATGACGTCGAGTGGTACGCTCGTCCTGATCGAGGATACGAATGGGGTACTCTCGATATGTAAGATTATCTTGGAGATCAAGTGTTTCGTGGTCCACTCCACGGATAGGATCCGAGAAGCAACGCCTGAGTTGAGAAACGTGGAAGACATCGTGGACTCTGGAGAGGTGCGGAGGTAGTTCCAACTGGTAGGCAACTTCTCCTCGTTTAGCGAGAATGCGAAAAGGTCCAATGTAACGAGGAGCCAATTTGCCTTTGATGCCGAAACGATGGGTTCCCTTCAGAGGGGTAACCCGAAGGTAAGCCTTCTCGTCAACCTCGAAAGTCATAGCCTTATGTTTTCGGTCATATTGACTCTTTTGACGAGATTGGGCTGTTTTCAACTTTTCACGAACGATGCGAACTTGCTCTTCTGCTTCCTGAATCATATCCGGGCCAAAGAATTGTCTTTCCCCGGTCTCTGACCAGTTAAGGGGTGTTCGACACCGTCGTCCATAGAGAACTTCAAAAGGGGATTTACCCAAGCTAGATTGATAGCTGTTGTTGTAAGCGAATTCGGCAAATGGAAGGCACTTCTCCCAATCCATTCCGAATGAGATAACAGAGGCTCGAAGCATGTCTTCTAGAATCTGGTTGACGCGTTCCACTTGACCACTCGACTGAGGGTGGAAAGCGGTGCTAAAGGAGAGACGGGTTCCCATAGCATTTTGGAAACTTTCCCAAAATCGAGAGGTGAAAAGACTTCCTCGATCCGAGTTAATTTCCAAGGGAACACCATGGAGAGACACTATTCGGGAGATGTATAAGTCTGCCAATTGACTAGCGGTTATACTCTCACGAACAGGTAGGAAATGGGCTACTTTGGAAAGACGATCGACAACAACGAAGATAGCATTATTCCCTCTCTTGGTCCTGGGAAAACCGGTAATGAAATCCATACTAATTTTATCCCATTTCCATTCAGGAATAGCTAAGGGTTGAAGGGTGCCAGCAGGCCGTTGATGCTCTGCTTTTACACGACGACAGACGTCGCAATTAGCAATATACTGAGCAATTTCTCTCTTCATCCTAGTCCACCAGAACCTCTGGCGTAGGTCCTGATACATCTTAGTACTACTGGGATGAATGGTGAGAGGAGATTCATGAGCCTCCTTAAGGATCAATCGACTCGGATTTCATTTCCATAACTTACCCTGGAGGTCTGCCATCTAGAACCGGGAGTAGAAATTTCCATAGTGGATGGCATGTCACATAATGCGGTGTTATGTAAACGAGCATAGTTCTCGGATATAAATGAATGAGAGGCTCCTGTATCGAAAAGAACAGATGCCGGGTGACAATTAACAAGGAGCGTATCGAGAACGATGTTGGGATCCTCTTGAGCTTCTTCGGCAGAGATACAGTTGACATGGCCACGTGTAGCAGTGGCCGGCTTGGCGTGGAACACTTTCCCTGTCGGCTTGCCACGACCAACAGCTTTAGCAGATTGGTTGGGGTTGGTCTGGGGACACTCACGCATATAGTGGCCAGATTCCCCACACTTGAAACAAGTCACGAAACTGGTACGTGGAGGAGCATTGTTGGTTGGACCCCCATAGGCTTGGCTGGTGCAGACTGTTGAACGGGGCGAGGCGCCTGGAAGGATGGCCTCGGTGTGAACCTAGGTGGCAGGGCAGTGTTGGGCACCCACACGCGGCACTTCTGAGGACCCGCACCGGATGAGGAACCCATGTCACGGCCATGCTTGCGCGTTGCGTCATAATCAGTCTGACCAGTCTCAGCACTGATGGCCTTGTTGACAAGTTTCTGAAAAGATGTGCACTCATGCAGACGGAGGTCACGGCGAAGCTCAGGACTAAGTCCCTTACGGAACCTTGCTTGCTTCTTGGCATCAGTAGAAACTTCCTCAGTTGCATATCGTGCGAGGTTACCGAACTCCCTGCTGTAAGCATCCACAGAGAGTCGGCCCTGAGTGAAACTGCAAAATTCCTCACGTTTACGGTCCATGAGACCCTCCGGAATGTGATGTTCACGGAAAGCCTCGCTGAATTCAGCCCAAGTAGTGACATGGCCCGCTGGGCGCATAGCTCCATAATTCTCCCACCATAGACTGGCGGGGCCTTCAAGATGATATGCAGCAAAGGTGACCTTGTCAGCCTCAGCTACCAGCGCGGAACGCAGCTTGTGGGAGATACTGCGAAGCCAGTCATCAACGTCGAGAGGCTCGACGGAGTGGTGGAACGTGGGTGGATGTAACTTGATAAAATCACTGAGTGACACCACGTTAGTCCTCTGATGGTGTGCTGTGTTCTGTTCAATACGCTCCATCAAACGGTTGGTCTCCCGCTTGTTTCTTTCGGCTTCCATCATAACCTCGGCTAGGGAAGGAGGATGAGGCAGATTTGCATTCCTGACTTCACTGCCTTCGGCCTACTCTTGAGGAGCAGGGTTAGTGCGCGTGTTGACCATCCTAGGTAAACAAGACAATGATTTAGTCAGGATGATAAAATTCCGACATAGGATACAGAATGTAAGGAATAACTCGGAATGCAAGATGATCATCCGTATGACATGGTAGATACAGAAACTGCTTCTTTATTCCATCGTCATACACACCATACAGGGTTTAGTACAAGACCAAACAAGGTACTATTACGGTGAGAAGAGGATTACATCTCGTCGGAGGCATTCCAAGCTCCTATACATTATTTTTCTACACCTCCAGAAGGCGATACAAACCAGGTCATATCGCACGAGTCACGCAGGACGATAGACGACACAGCTAACACGAACTAGTGATACTACCACTAACTCAGACCGATCCGTAGTAGTCCTCGTAGAAGTCACCTCCATAGCCTGGAAGCTCAACATGATCATCCGGAAACAGACGATCTCGCGGAGCTTGTGGACCATAGGGGCTAGGATGAGGTCTTGGACCAACAGACGGTGGCCTGCGGGGACCGCGGGGTGGGGTGATGCCTCCTACATCACGCCAACCCATCACGTCTGGCAGAGCAGATCTCACAGGATAGAGATCACGCATATCCGAATATCCAGCTTGCACCGCCGGTGCAAACCGAGTCAATGTGGCCCAATGGTCAGCACGGGTATTGAAGAGCTCTAACCTCAAGGCCCGATTTTCACGGTCCTTATCCTCGAGCATCTCAGCAGTGGTGCGAGTCCGTGAATCCTCCTGAGTGGGGTCAGCATAGATAGCCTGGAAATACCCTTGTGCTCCCGGAAGTGATCCTGGCATATACCGGAAATCAGAGTCCCGAAATAGGCCAGACCTGACTCGCATGATGGTCATCATAGAGTAGGCGGCGTCCTGCACAGCCATCTCAATAGTAACGCCGAGTCCATAGGAGCAGTGAAGGGGCTCGGTGGATCCAGGATAAGATGGAAATAGCCTGACAGTGCAGAGATACTGGCTTTGATTAAAGTCTCGGAATTGCTCTTCGACCGTGTACTCAGGATACCAACGGTATCCGGCCTCAGTCATTACCCTGAACAACATGGCAGTATGGCCGGGTACATCTAGGCATCGAGTCAGGCGGACCACTTGATTGAGGTCGCGAGTGGCCATCTGAAAACACAATCATAATGCAAAGGCATTAGAATTTCTAGCAAAATTTCGGCAGCATAACAGCTGTAAATGCTCAAGAAGGATTTTGAGACATTTGACAAAGGATTTCATACACACTCAACATCATCATATCAAAGTTCTGAATCCATCCTAACAACATAACGTGGTAGTAGAACTGAACTAGGCTTGTATCCATCAACCCTATAAGGTACTACTGATTAGTAACACGTGATCCTGATAGAGAGAATAGATCCTAATTCCTTAACCCCCGGTGGAAGAATAGACTGACTCAGATCAGAATGTCATAAGATAAAGGAGTAAAAAGAGCCTTACGTTCCACCCACAAACAATTCCCCTACATATAACTAAAGAATTTCTAGACTCAACATCGACCAGTTTGGCTTGGAGAACCTACAGGCAGTCCGGCTCTGATACCAACGCTGTCAGGACCCCGACTCGATATCACATCGATCTAGCCGGTAACACCTCATATCACTTTGCGGCCTCACGCACGGTATCCCCACGGGTGTCGCCTTACCTTTGCCCGGGACCGTTTGCGCCTTTTGGCTCACGTATATGATAGTGTTGCTAGCATCCATATGATAAGGAGCCCGGGCTGACATGACTAGTCGTAAACCCAAAGTGGCACACACTTACAAGGACAGGCATCCATGACCCAGCTTCGAACGTGTCGGTCATCAGCAAGTGGGTCCGGGCTGTAGCACTGGGCTAGCAGGACTCCGGTAAACCGGGCTATAGCGGGCTAGCAGGACTCCGGTACTCAATGCGTGACATTTCCCCGAAGGGACAGACACCGGAACGAAGAAGGACACATGCCGGCCAGCCTAAATGTTCTAGAGCAGTAGCAAGATACCATGGCTCAATGGTAACACTAGGAGACATTTCCCGGTAAGAGAGGCTACTAAGGATAAACAACTAGATAGTCAGATCCCACACATACCAAGCATTTCAATCATACACACAATATGCTCGATATGTGCAAACACAACAAGGCACCACAACATGACTCTATGACACAAGTACTTTATTTAAGGCTCAGGGAGCCATACATAACATACACAAAGGTACGGGTCACACGACCCAGCATTCAAGTCATACAAACCAGCAGCGGAAGTAACTTGTCTGAGTACAGACAACTAGAAAAATAAAAGAGGCTTGGAAAGCCTAGCTATACTACGTGGTCCTTCACAAGCTCAGGATCACCACCTGGGCCTTAGCCTACTCATTGATGTCAACGTCTACGTAGAACCCATCAGAAGGGGTTGCAGCGTCTTCTGTAAAAATGTAAATTATAGCAACATGAGTACAAAGGTACTCAGCAAGACTTACATCAGATCCTACATACATGCAGATTATCAAGAAGGGTTGGTGGAGTTGTTGCAGCAAGCCAGCTTTGACTCTTGGCTAGGCTAACCTACGAGACTCCAACTTGAAATGGTTTTGCGTACACGAGTCCACTACTCACCAATTCAATACACTACCGAGGATCCACCTCCGTCTTCCTACGGAAGAGCCATCCTCGGCACTCACACTTATCTTGAGGCTTTTAGTAGTTTCCATTTACTTGTCTATGAACTGTATAGGTAACCAAGTAGTCCTTTACCGCGGACGCGGCTATTCGAATAGTTCATGATAACCCTGCAGGGGTGTACTTCTTCATACACGCTCCCACCACTTACCGTCGTTTACACGACATGTACTCGGCAACCTTCAAGCGGAAGCCCAACGTGGGTGTCGGCCACGACCTACCTAATCACCTAAGCCTCCAGTCCAGGTTTATCGCCTATCCAGGTTCCATCTGTAGGGAGTCCGGCCGAGGTTTCCCATACGGCCCCGAACGATGTGAACAGGGTTCCCGAGATACCTAATGGGTATTCGGTACACCCGGCCACGTACCTACCGCATCACAGCCCACCCCTACGGTCAGCGCTGTCCACGGCCTCCAGTAGGCTACAAACACTAGAAACTACTTGCAACTCCTGGACGGAGAACTAGGGTGAATAAGAAGCCGAGAGGGTCCATTGGTTTCGGGCCCAATGCATGGTAGTAGCTGATTCTTAAATCACACATACAGATCTCAGTGCTTAAGGTCGGCTTCAATGAAACAACCCACCATGTACTCCTACATGGCCTCTCATCGATACCTTTACCAAATCATGTTCACCACACCACTCTCATTACCGACATAATCATTTCACTCTAGCCCATCACCCAGATGAACCAGACCTGACACGACTCTAAGCATAGCAGGCATAGCAAGGTAGGAACAACACATACATATGGCTCAATCAACTCCTACACATGCTAGTGGGTTTCATCTAGTTACTGTGGCAATGACAGGTCATGCAGAGGAAGTGGGTTCAACTACCATAGCACACAGCAGTTTGAAACACGTTGTCTTAATGCAGTAAAAGAGAGCAGGAGCGAGAACATGGGATTGTATCGATATGATCAAATGGTTGGTTGCTTGCCTGATGGTTCGATGCACTGATACGGTTCTTTGTTAGGGTAATCACGGTACTCCTCGGAGGCAGAACCTGCCGCAAGAACACCGATACACAACCATCACCAAACAATGTGCAACAATATGATGCATGCATGAAACATAGCAATATGAGTGTGTTGGGCTAATGCAACTAAGACCAGAAGGGTTTGTACCAATTTGAATCAAAGATTCAAATTTCAAACTCAAATATGGTCCTTTAAAGTGTTTTTCCTTGTTCTGCATTAAACATCAAGTTAACTTGTTTAGTCATGCATGAAAATAGTACAGATGGATAGATTGGATTTTTCTGATCATTTTTCATATATAATTTGTCTGATTTGGAGTTACAGAATAAAAGTTATGAATTTTTAAAGTTTAAACTATATTCTGGAATTTCCTATATTAGATTAATTCCAGAAAATCAATTATTGCGTCGGCCTGACGTCAGTGTGACGTCAGCAGGTCAACGGGACATGTCCAGGTCAAACCTGACAGTGGGTCCCGCGTGTCAGGGTGATTAATTTAATTAAAGTTTAAATAAAACTAAACCTGTTTAATTAATAGGACTGGGCCCCACCTGTCATTGACTCAGAGGAGTCAACCAGGGCCCACCCGTGGTCAAACCCGGGTCGGCTGCACCGGTGTTTAGCCGCCGGCGAGCCCGACGCGGCGGCGGAAGTGGTTTTGGCTGTTTCGGCCACCAAATGGGTCACGGAGACCACCGGAGTGGAGCTGAGGACGAGCCGCAGCTCTTGGTGGAGTCCGTTGGGGTCGGGGTGGCCGGAGTTGGCGCCGGCGACGACTTTGGCGGCCACCGGGGTTCGGCCAAAGACGAACTTGATGCTAGAGGGGTCGGTGAGGCTCGGGGAGTAGCTAGCTAGGTGCTACGGGACACGGTGAGTATGATGGACACCGTGGAGTGGTCGGAGGGTGACCGGGAGCACGTCGGCGACGAGCTCCATAGCGGTGGGTGCGGTTGAGCTCCGGGAGGTCGCTACACGGCTCGGGAGCAAGAAAAGGAGGGGGGGAAAGATGGCTAAGCTCACAGTGAGTGCGACGAAGCCCTTGGTGTGGCCGGAGATGGACCGGAGCGACGACGGCGTTGAAGGGGATCTCCGGCGATGGCGGTTCGGGCGAGGTCGTTGCGGTGGACTCGGGCGTTGCGAGCGCCCGGGGCTCGGCTTGCTCGATGGAGTGGACAGCGGCGGAGCTCCTGGACACGATGAGAGGACGCACGGGTGGCGAGGAGCACCGCTACGACGAAGGCACGGCGATGGTGGCGTCGGTCATGGCGGGGGAGCGCGAGGGGGAGGAGCTGGAGAGAGGAGGGGGTGTCTGGGGGGTTCGGGGGAGCGAGGGAGGCTGATCCATGACGTCACCGGGCGCGGGGAGCAGCGAGGCGGCGAGCAGGTGCGTGGCGCGCGCTGTGGTCGCCGTCGGGCACCTGCCTGCCTGCCTGGCCGGCAAGCAGCTCGCTGGAGCGGCGCTGGGCTGGGCCGGCAGGTGGGCCGGGAGCAGGCGTCAGGTAAGTTTTTCCATTTTCTTTCTGTTTTCTGTTTTTTTAATACTTCTACAACTTTGTTGAATTAAATAAAATACTTAGGCAACTCCTAAAATCACCAAACTACTCCTGGTCCATAGTTGGATTATTTCCAACATGAAACATTTTAGTTTGGAGATATTTGAGCATTTAAATATTTTATATAATTTTAAATGCCCAAATTCAAATATTTATGATTTAATTCAAAAACCCTAAGATGGCCTAGGAAAATGTGCATCACTTTTGGCAGAGGTTCTGAACCAAGACAAAAATGATGGGCATTTTAGAAGGGCATTTCAGGTTCATTGAAAAAGTTTTTAGTAAACCCTAATTGGTTTCAGAGGGGACTGGGGGTTCTGTCATCCCCATTTCAGGTTTCTGATGAAAGAGTAAACATGATGCAACACTCTAATGCATGGCTAACTAGGGTGTGACATTCTCCAAAGTAGCCAAACCCCTCACGGAACTTCTCAAGAAAGATAAAAAGTTTGAGTGGTCCCTACAGTGTGAATACAGTTTTCAGGAACTGAAAAGACGCCTGACTTCTGCTCCCATACTTGTGCCACCAGATTTCACTAAAGACTTTGTTATCTACTGCGATGCCTCACGACAGGGACTAGGTTGCATTCTTATGCAGGATCGTCATGTGATTGCCTATGCATCTCGACAGTTGCATCCACATGAGGAGAATTATCCTACACATGATCTAGAGCTTGCAGTCGTAGTCTATGCACTCAAGACCTGGCGACATTACCTCCTTGGTAAACGTTCCGAGATCTACACCAATCACCAGAGTCTCAAGTATATCTTCACCCAACCGGATCTAAACCTTAGTCAAAGACGTTGGTTGGAGTTGATCACAGATTATGATCTAGGGATTACCTACACCCCAGGCAAAGCCAATGTCATGGCTGATGCTCTAAGCCGTAAATCCTATTGCAACAATCTCATGTTGCAGCAAGGCCAACCACTTCTCCATGAGGAATTCTGTAAGCTTAACCTTCACATTGCTCTTCATGGATTCCTTTCTACCTTGGTGGCGAAACCTACCCTTGAGGATCAGATCATTACTGATCAGAAGTTTGATAGGGGTGTTATCCGCATCAAGAGAAACATTAAGAAGGGAGTTGGTGGATGTTTTTCTATGGATGATCGAGGTGTTGTTTTCTTTGAGAATCGCTTGGTGGTTCCCAAAAATCAACATCTGTGAGAATTGATTCTTAAGGAGGCGCATGAATCCCCTCTCACGATTCATCCCGGTAGTACTAAGATGTATCAGGACCTACGCCAGAGGTTCTGGTGGACTAGGATGAAGAGAGAAATCGCTGAGTTCATTGCTAAATGTGACGTTTGTCGTCGCGTTAAGGCAGAGCATCAAAGGCCTGCTGGCACTCTTCAGCCTTTAGCTATTCTTGAGTGGAAATGGGATAAAGTTGGTATGGGCTTCATCACCGGCTTTCCCAGGACCAAGAAAGGGAATAATGCTATCTTCGTAGTCATTGATCGTCTCTCCAAAGTGGCTCACTTCCTTCCTGTTCGGGAGAGTATCACTGCTAGTCAGCTCGCTGACTTATACATTTCTCGAATAGTGTCACTTCATGGTGTTCAACTAGAGATCAATTCAGACCGTGGTAGTCTTTTCACTTCTCATTTCTGGGAAAGTTTCCAAACTGCCATGGGAACCCATCTTTCCTTCAGTACCGCTTTCCACCCTCAGTCGAGTGGTCAGGTGGAAAGGGTCAACCAAATCCTCGAAGACATGCTTAGAGCTTGTGTTATCTCATTCGGTATGGATTGGGAGAAATGTCTTCCTTTCGCCGAGTTTGCTTATAACAATAGCTATCAATCCAGTCTCAAGAAAGCTCCTTTTCAGGTTCTCTATGGACGAAGATGTCGAACACCTTTGAACTAGTCAGAAACCGGTGAAAGACAATTCTTTGGACCAGACATGATCCAGGAGGCAGAAGAGCAAGTTCGCATCATTCGTGAGAATTTGAAAATAGCCCAGTCTCGTCAAAAGAGCCAGTATGATCGTCATCATAAGGATATGACTTATGAAGTTGGCGACAAAGCTTACCTTCGGGTTACTCCTTTGAAGGGTACCCATCTTTCGGTATCAAGGGCAAGTTGGCTCCTTGTTACATTGGTCCTTTTCGCATTCTCGCTAAACGAGGAGAGGTTGCCTACCAGTTGGAACTACCCCCACATCTTTCCAGAGTGCACGATGTCTTCCACATCTCTCAACTCAGGCGTTGCTTCTCGGATCCTATCCGCGGAGTGGACCACGAAACGCTTGATCTCCAAGATAATCTCACATATCGAGAGTACCCGGTTCGCATTCTTGATCAAGCAAAGCGTGTCACTCGACGTCATAACATCAAGTTTCTCAAGGTTCAGTGGTCTCATCATTCTGAGAGAGAAGCTACTTGGGAGCGAGAAGATCGTCTTCGACTGGAGTACCCTGCCTTCTTTCCATCGACCCCTGAATCTCGGGACGAGATTCTTTCAAGTGGGGGCGAGTTGTCACATCCCTAGTTCTGGTATGACCTAGGCTAGCTAGTCATTTGTGCATCATGTTTAAATTCCATTTAAATTTGAAATGGGGATTTGTGAAACCTTCAGAATCATTTCTGGAAATGACCCAAATAAAAATTGCTCCAAAAAGGTCCAAGAAAATGCTCATGTTGCTCTCTGAAAATATTGGACAGAGATAAAAAAATCAAACCAATATTTTTAGGAGCTCATAAGTATTTATTTTGGGCATTTGGAATTAATGCATAATTATTTGCATTGGATATATATTTGTTATATATATAATATATGTCCAAAAATTATGCCATTTGTTGAGGAGGTCTGGAATAATACCACTAGTTCCTACAAAAATTGGCATAAGTAAATAAAATGATTTAATGTTATTATTAAATCAAAACAAATGTCAGAAAAATAGAAATAAAAGAAAATGGGAAAAAGGGAGCTTACCTGGGCTTACTTCCCTGTGCAGCCACCTGGCGGCCCAAGTGGCCAGCCCACCAGCGGCCCAGCCCAACTGACAGGAGCTTCTTCAAGCTCCTGCCAGTAGGAGCAGCTGCGTGGCCGACATGCCGCGGCCGGGCCACCACCTCCTCCCTGCCTGCTTGCCCCCCCTCGTCGCTCTGGATGACCCGCACCTTGCCACGCGCCCCCCCGGACCCTCTCACTCTCCCTCGGTCCTCTCCTCTCCTCTCCCTTGCTCTCTCTCTCTCGCGGCCGAACGCGCCGGTCGCCGCCGCTCGCTGCTGCCATGGCCAGAGCCACCTCTTCGCCCTCCGGCCGAGTCCAGAAACTCCGCCTCGTCGCCTTCATCGTCCTCGACGAGCCAAGCGACCAGGGGCGCGCTCCATCGCCGCCACCGTCGTCTTCTTCACCGCCGGCCGCCGTGGATCTCCACCGCCCGCACGTCGCCGTTCGGCCGTCCCCGAGCCCGCTTCGACGCCTTCTGCAACCGCTGTGAGCTGCCGCTCCTCCTCCCCCTCTCCGTTCTCTCCCCCGCACACCGCAGCCGCATGCCCGCTCGAGCCCAAGCTCCGGCCGCCGCCGTGACCTTCGCTCCGGCGAGCTCCGCCCCCCAGCTCCTCCCACCTGCTCCACCAGATGCGCGAGAGCCCGGGCCACGCCCCGGTGCTCTCAGGCGCCGTCCCCGTGGCGTGTAACACGGACACCACCGTGTCCCGTGGTCGCCGGCGACGACCTCGCCGGCCTGACAGGTGGACCCCGCCGTTAGGTGATTAGCTTAAGCTAATCACCAACTAACCTAACCCTGACGCTCACATGTGGGCCCCAGTGCCCCCTAATCTTTAATTAAGATAAACTAACCCCCCTGTTTAACCCGTGTCACTGACGTGTGGACCCCACACGTCAGGTTTGACCAGTCAGCGCTGTTGACTTGCTGACGCAAGCATGACGCAGTGCTGATGCAATTATTTATTTTCTGGAATTAAATTAATCAGGAATTCCAGAAAATTAGCAAAACTTCAAAAAATCATAGAAATTCAACCATAACTCAGATTGAAATAATTTATATATGAAAAATTATCAGAAAATGCAATCTTTCCATCTGTACCAGTTTCATGCATGAAAAACCAACTTATACCTACTGTATAAGTGAAAACATGTAAATGGCATTTATAAGAGCTTAATTTGGAGTTGCATTTGAACCCTTGATTCAAATGGACTTCATTCATTTTGAATACTAGTTGCATTAGCTCAAACAGCATCACATCTTCATGCCATGTTCATGCATCATTTTGTTGCATATGCTTGTGTTTTGATTGCCGACACTATTCCTTCTCGATAGGTCCTGCTCCGGAGTCCGTTCCAGAGTACCTGTCTGTGAAGCAGTGCCTCCTCTTGTTGATCTACCAGGCAAGCAAACCCCCTTGTTCATTCCGATACAATCCTACTCTCTCACTCCTGCTCTCAGTTATTGCATTAGGACAACAACGATTCAACTGCTACTTTGTGCTACGGTAGTTGAACCCATTCCTCTGCATGACCTGTCATTGCCACAGTAAATAGTTGAAACCCACTAGCATGTGTAGGAGTTGATTGAAACCATTGTTGTGTTCCTACCATGCCATGCCTGCTATTTCTTAGAGTGTGTCAGGTCTGATTTATTGGGAATGAATTGGAGTGTTACGATATGTTCTGATGCTGAGAGTGAAGTGTGTGAACATGATTTGGTAAAGGTTGCGGTGAGAGGCCATGTAGGAGTACATGGTGGGTTGTCTCACTTGAACCGTCCTTAAGCACTGAGTTCTGTGTATGTTCTCCAATGACCAGCTACTACCACACATTGGAATGCTTAAGTGCCCCTCTCGACTTATTAACCAACTTGGCCTCTGTCCAGGAGTCGCAACTAGTTTCTAGTGTTTGCAGATAGTGTTAGTAGTCTACCAAGTGGCACCCGGCCAGGTGGGCTTGGGACAGACTAGGCACAGTGGCACGGTGTACCAAGTGGCACCTGGATGGTGGGCTTGGGAACCCTGCTCACATCGTTTGGGGCCATGAGCGACACCCCGCTCGAATCTCCTTGCGGATGGAACCCGAATAGGTGATAAACCTGGACTAGAGTCTTGTGTGGTTAGTGAGGTCATGGCCGACACCCTCGCCAGGCTTCCGCTTGAAGGTTGCCGAGATACATGACGTGTACATGGCAGTAAGTGGCGAGAGCGTGTGTGAAGAAGTACACCCCTGCAGGGTTAACATGATCTATTCGAATAGCCGGGTCCGCGGTTATGGACTTCTTGGATGCTTACATGGTACATAGACAACTTGAAGTGGATACTCTAAAATGCTCAAGACAAGTGTGAGTGCTATGGATGGCCTTCTCATAGGGAGACGGGGATGAATCCATAGTAGTGTATTGTGTGGTGATTAGTGGACTCGTGTGCGCCATATCACCTCAAAGAAGTTCTGGTAGTCGTAGAACAGGATAGCCATAGAGTCAAAGCTGGCTTGCTGCAACTAAACCCCACATTACCCTCTTGATAAAAATGCATGTATGATAGGATATGATGTAAGTCTTGCTGAGTACCTTTGTACTCATGTTGCTTTATTTATGTTTTTGCAGCGGAGACTTTGGTCTTACTAGTGTTCTCGTGGACTTCGACAAGTAGCTTGTACCTCAGCTACGATCTTGATCGGATATTGTAGTTAGTCAGGCTCTTCAGCCTTTTTCATTTGTAGATGTCTGTACCCAGACATGTAATGCTTCTGCCTATTGCTTGTTTGCTCTGTATGTTGGGTCACGTGACCCCTGTTTGTAATAAATGCTATGATGGCTCTTTTGAGCCTTATCTATATAAGTTTTTGAGTTACGCTGTGATGCCATGTTGTACAACACATACTTGCATGTTATGCGTACGCGTAATGTGTATTGATATGTGTGGGATCTGACTATCTAGTTGTTTATCCTTAGTAGCCTCTCTTACCGGGAAATGTCTCCTAGTGCTTCCACTGAGCCCTGGTAGCTTGCTACTGCTCCGGAACACTTAGGCTGGCCGGCATGTGTCCTTCTTCGTTCCTGTGTCTGTCCCTTCGGGGAAATGTCACGTGGTGTCTACCGGAGTCCTCTTAGCCTGCTACAGCCCGGTTTACCGGAGTCCTGCTAGCCCAGTTGCTACAGCCTGGATTCACTCGCGGATGACCGACACGTTCGATGCTGGGTCATGTATGCCTGTCCCTGTAAGTTAATGCCACTTTGGGTTCATGACTAGCCATGTCAGCCCGGGTTCTTCGTCATATGGATGCTAGCGACACTATCATATACGTGTGCCAAAAGGCGCAAACGGTCCTGGGCATGGTAAGGTGACACCCGTGGGAATACCGTGCGTGAGACCGCAAAGTGATATGGGGGTAAGACAATAGGTCCAACAACTGATCACATGGACCAATTGATGAAGATATCATCTTTCTTCAACACACACACACACATAGAAAGATATCCCTTAACATGAGCTAAGTCGGACAAGCTTTTATCTTCCAACTCTCCAAGTTGTTGTTTAGCTTGACCAACTAGCTCAGGGGTATCCCACACAGATTCTTGGAGAAGGGGTGGTTTACAAGAAACCATCTTGATCACGAACTCAACATAGCGGTCAGGTGACAACCTGGTAATACTTCCGAGAAGATATTCGGAAAATCACGAACCACCGATATGCTATTAAGCTCGAGAACAATCTTGCTTTTCAGGGCAAGACGAGATGACCAAATAAGCAAGGAATTGGCATAGCCCCAACTCATTGATCGAAAGGTGCACCGGAGATAAGGACTAGGTAGCACGATCTATCTTAGAATGATGATTCAAGAACCAGCACGCTAAGAATGAAATTATTGTCCTTTAACTACCAAGCAACAAGGTTGCTAGCAGTATTGATTTCACACATCACGATTCACTTGTCGGCATTCCAGTTCAACAACACGGGGACAGAGAAATGAATAATGATGGCGAGAAGTATCACTGCACCAAGAATTCATAAGATGATGTGTAATTCCTATTACTTTCTTGACATAAAGAGGGTAATACTTCAGGGTAGAACAGAACAAAATCTTGATTGCATTTGATCTGCGGAATACAACTGCTTTGACCCAATCCTGGAAATGGAAAAGGGTACTGGAGTTTGTTTCTCCTAGTCACTCTAGAATAGAATGGCTTGATGGACCACAAGAGTAATAGGCATCGATGAACGAATGCACACATACTCTTGACAATCAATTGATAGACGAGGGTCAGAAGACAACTAAAGAGGGACACCTCAAAGGAACATACGATTTTCTGAGTTGTGGATGCATGGTTTAGCATGTCGAACGAAGTTCAACATATTTCTTTCGGATAACCCATGCAGAAAGATAGAACTGGCAGAGTCACAACATAGAACCGAGAACTCATCAAGAGCTCTCTGGTTGTGATCTTTTGGTTCAAAAGAACTCCTACCAAGAATGGTTCATGGTATTTGGAAGAACGATATACCACGGACCTCGAAGACTATCGCAAAGGTTACTAATATCCTAAAGGTATGAGAAACACTAACAACATGAAGTAAGTAGGGAAATCTCGGGTTCAAAACCCAGAAGTAGAATACCTACTAACTAGTTGGCATCACGGGATGCTTTCGAGGATGATGGCCAGAATCATCACACTGGGATCACAAAACATGGCTAGACTAGTAGATGATACTCTAGACACCTAGGGTCATAATAATAGCTCCAACATATATGTCGAGGCAACATAGTACCTTAACTCAGCAATTTAGTGTGGTTAACCTGGCCAAGGAGACAACGGAAACAGGAGGAAGGGATTTGCAAATGCATCAGACTGTTTGGAAACCTGGGATGACTCGGGCAGCATAACGGCTGTAAATGCTCAAAAAAGGATTGGAGACATGCTGCAAGATGGTGGCATAGCCACTCGGAAGCACAATATCAAGGTTTCGAGATCAATATGAACATACAGAAGATAGTAGGAACTACACTCAAGCTTAGAACCATCAATCATATAGGTCTACGGATTAGTAACACGTGATCCTGATAGAGAGAAGAAAAAGCCTAGTTTCTTAACCCCGTAGAAAAGATAGGATGACTCAGATCAGAAGGGCATAAGGTATAAGGAGTAAAAAGAGCCATACGTTCCCAACCACAATCAATTCCCTTACATAACTAAAGAATTTCTAGACTCAACTTCGACCAGTTTGGCTTGGTAATCCTACAGGCAGTCAAGCTCTGATACCAAAGCTGTCACCGTGTTCACATGATGGTGGAAGTCCAGTGATATGGAAATTCCGATGAGTTGCTGTTGAGCCCATCAGCAGCATTTTGTCTCCCCCATGATTCATGTTGAACATCAACCTAGTGTTGGAAACTTTGTAAGCAATGCTTTCGTGATTCCGTTCATGAAGCCTATGCTTGGATGGAAGAAGTGACTTCCTCTAATTCATGTGCATTTGGTGCAAGTTGCCGCCGTGGGTTTGAGAAAGGTTTTTTTGTTTCCTCTGGAATCGTCCCAAGTTAGTCATGCATGTGCAAAGTATACTGTGGTTTCGTAGATTAATTACCTCCACTCCATATGTATTCCGTAGCACACCAAGCCACTGATTGAATTGTTCAAGGAAAAGTAGTTGATGTGCTAATCCTAGGTCATGCACAAGACTTCGACATCCTCGATGATGGTTCCCCACCTGAACTTGGTAGTGTTTTATTTTAAGACTAATGTTTTGTCTGGGACAACGTATTCACATGTGTGTAGCAGAACCAACTCATGTTTTGGAGCTTGCTATCGTAGTTCATTTCCCGAGAATCTCGCAACGTCATCTCGTCGATTTGTTTTGCAAACTTTCATTTTTCTTCCTAGACTCGATGAGTCTGGAATATCCTGACACCAGCCAGTTCTGAATCTCAGGCAGATATGATGGTTGGAATGTTTTCCCAAGAACTATAATATTGGTCCCTATGTAATCCGGTAAGGTGGATGTCGTGGCCAACACACACATCCGGAAGACCTATTATTATAGTAGCTTGATTGAGGAAGTTGGCCACCTCCCCATAAGGATTTCATAGGATTTACTCCCTAGTCATTCCTTGTGGATTTTTGTGTTCCCGAAGTCTGACCTTTTTACTTGATGTTCTTGACATCAAACCATAATTATCTATGGATTAAGCTAGCACATCAAGGAGAACATTAGAAGTGGAGTGCTAAATGTCTCTTGGTCGATCATCCATATTTTAATTCCTTGGCCTCGCTAAGGTGAAATTTGAGAAGGTGTTATCTTCCTTTGCATCTGCATCCTCCATCACCATTCATCATGGTAGTAAGTTGTGTTGCCAGGATCCTTGACACGGATGTTGGTAAAACCTTGATGGATATGGAAATGCTCAAGTTCTTGAGAGAATGCGCAAGCAAAATCATCCCTTGCGTTGTCTTCAACAAGGTAATCCACATGATCCATTCTAATCTGGGTATGCCATTCTATCGAAACCCTCCAAACGATCGCTCGAGAATTGCCTTAGGCTGGTATAAAGAGTTTCAATGATCTCTGAATCAAAGGTAATTCTTTTTGCCACTTAAGGGGATATTTCTATGAGTCACCTTTCCTAAGGTGCCCCGTTATGGTATCATGGTAACTCAACTCCTCGCTACGTTGACAACCATTCACCACCCTCTTAGGTGTGGAATTGTTGTCTACCTAGTGAACCCTCGTCATCCGTTCCACTCCATTCCTCTAGATGTATGCTTCGTGCCTAAGCTCGAGAGATGTTGCTATGACTCACTCTGTGAGTTGATCCTGAGTTGCTTGATCTCCGAGAAGATCGATTCTTTTAGAGTTTTCCCTTCCCTCTCATTGTCATGTTGGCTGGAGTTCTCAAAGCAAGACAACAAGACAAAGATGGTGATTGAATCAACGTTCTTTTGAAGTGCAACCTGAATCGTGAAGATTGCGTTAGTTGCGTTTTCCCCCTTCATCTTACCCTACGCCTGAATCTCGGGACGAGATTTTTGTTTAGTGGGGGTGAGTTGTCACATCCCCAGTTCAGGCCTTGCTTATCTTTGCTTTAGCTTCCATGCATCATGTTTAAATTCTTTTGAAAACTTGAAATAGGGATTGCTTAAACCCTAGCATCAAAGGAATTCACTAGGTTCAACTAAAATAATTTCAGTGAATCCAAATGTCTTTCAAAAATGTTCATCATTTCTGGAAAATGCTGGAAACAGTAACCAGAGGTGTTGCACATTTTTCCATGACATATTTGGGCTCTGAATTAAATCATATGGTATTTTCATTTGGGCATTTAAATACTATAAAACATTTGAAGTGCTCAAATAATCATAAACTAAAATGTTTACTGTTGGATATATTCTAAACAGTAGCCATGATTAGTTTCATGATTTTTGAAAGTGTCTAAGTATTTTTAATAAAGCCCTAAAACTACAGAATAATAGAAAACAGAAACAATAAATAAAAGAGAGGGTGTTTACCTGGCAGCCCACTTACTTGGCCAAACCCCTGGCTGGGCCGGCCCACCTGGCTGTGCCAGTCATCACCTACCTCTGCCAGTAGGCAGAGGAGGGAGACAGCGCACGCGCGCCCGTGGCGCCACGCACCTCCCTGCTCGCCTGCGTCACTGAGGCCACCACGACGCCTCGGGCCTTCTCCTCGGTGCCGCCCCGACCCTGCACTTCTCTCCTCTCTCCCTGGAGCTCTCCCCCTCCTCTGGTTCTTCCTCCCTTGTTTTTTCCCCACCTCACCGAACCACGCCGCCGCCACCGACGAGCTCCACCGCGGCCATCGTGCACCCCTTGCCTCGCCGACGCTTCCAGAAGAACGGCCGCGACTTCCTCTTCCTCCTCGCCGAACCACGCAAGCCGAGGATCTCGACGCCGTCGTCTTCGAGCTCGTCACCACCGCATCTCCTCGCCGGACTTCGCCGGTCGATTCGCCGTCTCCAACGCCTTTCCGAGCCCGCTGATCTGCTCTGTGTGTCCACTGTGAGCTCATCGACTACCCCTCTTCCCCAGCCTCTCCATGCTCCCTAGTCGCGGCTCCACCTCTGGCCGAAGCTCTGCTCCGCCATGGTCGTAGCCCACGCCTTCCCTGTGCTACGCTCGTTGCCCCCGTGCAACAGGCATGCTCCAGAGCGCCTCCCCTCGTCGCTGCCCTGCTCAGCTCCCTCGCACGCGAGCTCTAGCCTTCCCAGCCGCAACCACCGAGCTCTGGCCGCCGCGGAAGTGGACACCACCGTCGATCTAGGTCGTCTCCGACGACCCAACTAGCACCAGCCGATGCGGACGAGGCTTGGGGTTCCAACGGTGCCATCCGCGCCTCGAACCGTGGCCTGTGCTGCGATTCCACGCATCGCCGCCGTCTCGGACCTCACCGGCGGTTAGTCGCCGGCAGGTTTGACCGAGTTGCACGGGTTTGACCCCCCCTGGGTCATTAACATGAGGGCCTGAGGCCCGGCTAATTTAGTTTAGATGCTAATTAAATTTTAGCTAACCCACTGACTCGCTGACAGTGGGCCCCAGCCCTTCTAATTACTTTAGTTAAGATTTAACTAAACCCTGGTTAGTACCGAGTCAATGACAAGTGGGCCACACCTGTCAGGTTTGACCTGCAGTAGCGCCTGTTGACTTGCTGACGTCACAGTGATGCAGTGCTTACACAATAAATCATTTACTGGATTTATTCTTATTCAGGAAATTCCAGAATATATCCAAAACTTCAAAAATTCATATAAATTCAACCGTAACTCAGAATGAAATAATTTATATATGAAAAATGATCAGAAAAATCCAATCTATCCATCTGTACTGTTTTCATGCACGTTAGAACAACTTATAGCTGTTGTTTCACACAAATCATATTAATGACATTTAAATATCCACATATGGAGTTGAATTTGAATCTTGGGTTCAAACCAACTTCATTTAATCTGGTTTTAGTTGCATTATCACCAACCACAGCATATTGCCATGTCACATTCATGCATCATATTGTTGCATTGCATTGATTGTGTTTCTTCTTTGTTTGTCGGTGCTTGTCCCCTCTCAGTAGACGTGTACCGACGATGTGATCGATGACACTGATGAAGAACTATATTATCTTCAGAAGTGCCAGGCAAGCAAAACCCCCTTGTTCATTCCGATAAAATCCCACTCTCTCGCTCCTGCTCTCTTTTACTGCATTAGGACAACAACGAGATATTTGTTATTTGTTGCGGTAGTTGAACCCCTTTATCCTTTGCATGACCTGTCATTGCCACAGTAAATAGATGAAACCCACTAGCATGAGTAGGAGTTGTTTGAGCCCTGATGTGCCTACTCATTCATGCTTGTTGTCATGCCTGCTAATGCTTAGAGTTGAGTCAGGTCTGATTCATCGGGGATGAATTGGAGGTGTGTGAACATGTCCTATTGTTGAGAGCTAAGTGTGTGAACACGATTTGGTAAAGGTAGCGGTGAGAGGCCATGTAGGAGTACATGGTGGGTTGTCTCATTGTAACCGTCCTCAGGAACTGAGTTCTGTGTTTGTGATCCATGATCAGCTACTACCACGCATTGGAATGCTTAAGTGCCCCTCTCAGCTTATTAATCAACTTGATCTCTGTCCAGGAGTTGCAACTAGTTTCTGGTGTTTGTAGGTAGTGTTAGTAGTCTACCAAGTGGCACCCGGTACAGGTGGGCTTGGGACAGACTAGGCACAGTGGCCCGGTGTACCAAGTGGCACCCGGATGGTGGACTTGGGAACGCTGCACACATCGTTCGGGGCCGTGAGCGACACCCCAGCCGGATCTCCTTGCGGATGGAACCCGAATAGGCGATAAACCTGGACGAGAGACTTGTGTGGTTAGTCAGGTCGTGGCCGACACCCTCGCTGGGCTTCCGCTTGAAGGTTGCCGAGTACATGTCGTGTAAACGGCGGTAAGTGGTGAGAGCGTGTGTGAAGAAGTACACCCCTGCAGGGTTAATATGATCTATTCGAATAGCCGTGTCAGCGGTAAAGGACTTCTGGGTTGCCTGTACAGTTCATAGACAAGTGAAAGTGGATACTCTAAAATACGCAAGATAAGCGTGAGTGCTATGGATGGCGTTCTCGTAGGGAGACGGGAGCGGATCCATAGTGGTGTATTGATATGGTGAATATGTGGACTCGTGTGCGCCACCTCAAAAGAGTTACTTGCAGTCGTAGTTTAGGATAGCCACCGAGTCAAAGCTGGCTTGCTGCAGTTAAACCCCACCATCCCCTTGTTGATAATGATGCATATGTAGTTAGATCTGATGTAAGTCTTGCTGGGTACATTTGTACTCATGTTGCTTAATTTATGTTTTTGCAGAGAGACTTTAGTCTCGCTAGTAGTACCACGTGGACTTCGACGTTTAGCTTGTTACCTCAGCTACGATCTTGTGCCCTCGGCAGGATCTGGTAGATAGTCAGGCTTCTCAGCCTTTTTCATTTGTAGATGTCTGTACTCAGACATGTTAAGCTTCCGCTTGTGCTTGACTTGTGTGCTCCGAATGCTGGGTCATGAGACCCATGTTTGTAATATCTCGCTCCTCGGAGCCTATTGAATAAATACTTGAGTTGTAGAGTAATGTTGTGATGCCATGTTGTATTTGCACATATCGAGCATATTGTGTGTATGTTATTGAAATGCTTGGTATGTGTGGGATCTGACTATCTAGTTGTTTATCCTTAGTAGCCTCTCTTACCGGGAAATGTATCCTAGTGTTTCCACCGAGCCATGGTAGCTTGCTACTGCTCCGAAACACTTAGGCTGGCCGGCATGTGTCCTTCTTCGTTCCTATGTCTGTCCCTTCGGGGAAATGTCACGCGATGAGTACCGGAGTCATGTTAGCCCGCTACAGCCCGGTAATGGACACAAGCCTAGTTCAGTTCTACTACCAAATATGTGCTAAGATGGACCCAGAACCTTGATATGATGTTGTTGAGTGTCTATGCAATTCTTTGTCAAATGTCTCAAAATCCTTTTTGAGCATTTACAGCCATTATGCTGTCCAATTTCTGCTAGGAATCTTAATGTCTTGTGTTTATCATGTTCCAGATGGCGTCCCGTCCTCAGAATCAAGTGGTTCGTTTGACTCGATGTCTAGATGTACCCGGCCATACTGCCATGTTGGTCAGGGTAATGACTGAGGCTAGATACCGTTGGTATCCTGAGTACACGGTCGAAGAGCAATTCTAAGACTTTAATCAAAGTCAATATTTTTGCACTGTCAGGATATTTCCATCTTATCCTGGATCTACCGAGCCCCTCCACTGCTCCTATGGACTCGGGGTTACTATTGAGATGGCCGTGCAGGATGCTGCCTACTCTATGATGACCATCATGCGAGTCAGGACTGGCCTATTTCGGGACTCTGACTTCCGGTATATGCCAGCATTACTCCCGGGAGCACAAGGGTATCTCCAGGCTATCTATGCTGACTCAACTCAGGAGGATTCACGGACCCGCACTACTGCACAGTTGCTTGAAGACAAGGACCGGGAAAATCGGGCCTTGAGACTAGAGCTTTTCAATACCCGTGCTGATCATTGGGCCACTTTGACTCGGTTTGCACCGGCTGTGCATGCTGGATATATGGATATGCGAGATCTCTATCCTGTGAGATCTGCTCTGCCAGACGTGATGGATTGGCGTGATGTAGGAGGCATCACCCCACCTCGTGGTCCCCGTAGGCCACCATTTGTTGGTCCAAGACCTCATCCTAGCCCCTATGGTCCACAAGCTCCACGGGACCGACTGTTTCCGGATGATCACGTTGAGCTTCCAGGCTATGGAGGTGACTTCTATGAAGACTACTACGGAGCTGTCTGAGTTAGTAGTAGTATCACTAGTATCGTACTAGCTGTATCGTCCACCGTCCTGCGTGACTCGTGGGATATGACTTAGCTTGTACCGCCTTCCGGAGGTGTAGAAAAGTAATGTATAGGAGCTCAGAATGCCTCCGATGAGATGTAATCCTCTTTTCACCGTAGTAGTACTTTGTTTGGTTCTATACTAAACCTTGTATGGCGTGTATGACGATGGAATAAAAGAAGCAGTTCCTGTATCTACCATGTCATACGGATGGTCATCTTACATTCCAAGTTATCCATTACATTCTACATTTCTATGTCAGAATCCTATCATCCTGGACTAAACCATTGTTTTGTTTCCTAGGATGGTTAACACCCGCACCAACCCTGCTCCCCCAGAGCAGGCCGAAGGCAGCAGAGTTGGGGGAACAAACCTGCCTCACCCTCCCTCTCTGGCCGAGGTTATGTTGGAAGCCGAGAGAAACAAGCGGGAGACTAACCATTTGTTGGAGCGCATCGAGCAAAACAAAGCACACCATCAGAGGAATAACTTGGTGTCACTCAGTGATTTCATCAAGTTACATCCACCCACCTTCCACCACTCCATCGAGCCTCTCGACGCCAATGACTGGCTTCGCAGTATTACTCACAAACTGCGTTCTGCGCTAGTAGCTGAGGCTGATAAGGTCACCTTTGCTGCATATCATCTTGAAGGCCCCGCCAGTCTATGGTGGGAGAACTATGGAGCTATGCGCCCAGCGGGCCATGTCACTACTTGGGCTGAATTCAGCGAGGCTTTTCGTGAACATCACATTCCGGAGGGTCTCATGGACCGTAAACGTGAGGAGTTCTGCAGTTTCACTCAAGGTTGACTCTCTGTGGATGCATATAGCAGGGAGTTTGGTAACCTAGCACGGCATGCAACTGAGGAAGTCTCTACTGATGCAAAGAAGCAAGAAAGGTTCCGCAAGGGACTTAGCCCTGAGCTTCGCCGCGACCTCCGTCAGCATTAGTGCACATCTTTTCAGAAGCTTGTTAACAAAGCCATCAGTGCTGAGTCTGGTCAGACTGATTATGAAGCAACACGCAAGCATGGCCGTGACATGGGTTCCTCATCCGGTGCTGGTCCTCAGAAGCGCCGCGTGTGGGTGCCTAACACTGCCCTGCCACCCAGGTTCACACCGAGGCCGTCCTTTTAGGCGCCTCGCCCCGCTCAACAGTTTGCACCAGCCAAGCCCTATGGTGGTCCAACCAACAATGCTCCTCCACGTACCAGCTCCGTGACTTGCTTTAAGTGTGGGGAATCGGGCCACTACCTGCGTGAGTGCCCCCAAACCAACCCCAACCAGTCTGGAAAAGCTGTTGGCTGTGGCAAGCCGACAGGGAAAGCGTTCTACGCCAAGCCGGCCACCACCGCACGTGGCCATGTCAACTGTATCTCTGCTGAAGAAGCTCAAGAGGATCCCAACGTCGTTCTCAGTACGCTCCTTGTTAATTGCCACCCGGCATCTGTTCTTTTCAATACTGGAGCATCTCATTCTTTCATATCCGAAAATTATGCTCGTTTGCATAACACCGCATTCTGTGACATGCCGTACACTATGGAAATTTCTACTCCTGGTTCTAGATGGCAAACCTCTAGAGTAAGCCATGGAAATGAAATTCAAGTCGACAGACTTGTTTTTCTCGCATCTTTGATAGCCCTCAAATCTTCGGATATTAATATCATCTTGGGTATGGACTGGATATCAGCCCATCATGCCAAGATTGATTGTTTCTCTAGGACTGTTCAACTCACACATCCTTCGGGAAAGATAGTTAATGTCTTGACCCGAGTAGCCAAGCGACAGCTATATTCTCTTAATGCCAGCCCGTTGCCAGACCTCGAAGACGTTCCGGTAGTCCGTGACTTTCCAGATGTCTTTCCAGAGGAATTGCCAGGTGTTCCACCTGACAGAGATGTTGAGTTCGTGATAGATCTCATTCCAGGAACTGTCCCAATTTCTAGAAGACCCTATAAGATGGCACCTTTTGAACTAGCCGAACTTAAGAAACAACTTGATGAGTCCTTGAAAAAGGGTTTCATCCATCCTAGTTCGTCTCCATGGGCTTGCCCCGTCCTCTTCGTCAAGAAGAAGGATGGTATGGACCGGATGGTTGTAGATTATCGACCAGTCAACCTGGTCACAATCAAGAACAAGTATCCGCTCCCCAGGATCAACGACCTGTATGATCAGCTCGCTGGATCCTCAGTCTTCTCTAAAATGGATTTGAGGTTGGGCTACCATCAAATCAAAATCAGGAACGGGGAAATTCCTAAAACAGCCTTTGTTACTCGTTATGGCCAATACGAGTACACCGTCATGTCCTTCGGTTTAACCAATGCTCCAGCCACTTTCTCTCGCTTAATGAACTCAATCTTCATGGAGTATTTGGATAAATTCGTCATGGTTTACCTCGATGATATACTCATCTACTCCAAGAACGAGGAAGAGCATGCCGAACATCTAAGGCTAGTGTTGATGAAACTTCGAGAGCATCGCCTTTATGCCAAGTTCTCCAAATGCGAATTTTGGTTGCCAGAAGTGACCTATCTAGGGCATGTAATTTCTGGTAAAGGTGATACCAAAGCTGTCAGAACCCCGACTCAATGCCACATCGATCTAGCATGTAACACCTCATATCACTTTGCGGCCTCACGCATGGTATCCCCACGGGTGTCGCCTTACCTTTGCCCGGGACCGTTTGCGCCTTTTGGCACACGTATATGATAGTGTCGCTAGCATCCATATGATAAGGAGCCTGGGCTGACATGGCTAGTCATAAACCCAAAGTGGCACAAACTTACAGGGACATGCATCCATGACCCAGCATCGAACGTGTCGGTCATTAGCGAGTGAATCCAGGCTGTAGCACTGGGCTAACAGGACTCCGGTGAACCAGGCTATAGCGGGCTAACAGGACTCCGGTATTCATCGTGTGACATTTCCCCGAAGGGACAGACACAGGAACGAAGAAGGACACATGCCGGCCAGCCTAAGTGTTCTGGAGCAGTAGCAAGCTACCATGGCTCAGTGGAAGCACTAGGAGACATTTCCCGGTAAGAGAGGCTACCAAGGATAAACAACTAGGTTGTCAGATCCCACACATACCAAGCATTTCAATAACATACACACAATATGCTCGATATGTGCAAATACAACATGGCATCACAACATGACTCTATGACTCAAGTATTTTATTCAATAGGCTCCGAGGAGCGAGATATTACAAACATGGGTCTCACGACCCAACATTCAGAGCATACAAGTCAAAGCACATGCGGAAGCTTAACATGTCTGGGTACAGACATCTATAAATGAAAAAGGCTGAGAAGCCTGACTAACTACCAGATCCTGCCGAGGGCACAAGATCGTAGCTGAGGTAACAAGCTAAACGTCGAAGTCCACGTGGAACTACTAGCGAGACTGAAGTCTCTCTGCAAAAACATAAATTAAGCAACGTGAGTACAAATGTACCCAGCAAGACTTACATCAGATCTAACTACATATGCATCATTATCAACAAGCGTATGGTGGGGTTTAATTGCAGCAAGCCAGCTTTGACTCGGTGGCTATCCTGAACTACGACTTCAAGTAACTCTTTTGAGGTGGCGCACACGAGTCCACATATTCACCATATCAATACACCACTATGAATCCGCTCCCGTCTCCCTACGAGAACGCCATCCATAGCACTCACGCTTATCTTGCGTATTTTAGAGTATCCACTTTCACTTGTCTATGAACTGTACAGGCAACCCAGAAGTCCTTTTCCGCGGACACGGCTATTCGAATAGATCATATTAACCCTGCAGGGGTGTACTTCTTCACACACGCTCTCACCACTTACCGCCATTTACACGACATGTACTCGGCAACCTTCAAGCGGAAGCCCAGCGAGGGTGTCGGCCATGACCTGACTAACCACACAAGTCTCTCGTCCAGGTTTATCGCCTATTCGGGTTCCATCCGCAAGGAGATCCGGCCGGGGTGTTGCTCACGGCCCCAAACGATGTGTGCAGGGTTCCCAAGTCCACCATCCGGGTGCCACTTGGTACACCGGGCCACTGTGCCTAGTCTGTCCCAAGCCCACCTGTACCGGGTGCCACTTGGTAGACTACTAACACTACCTACAAACACCAGAAACTAGTTGCAACTCCTGGACAGAGATCAAGTTGATTAATAAGTCGAGAGGGGCACTTAAGCATTCCAATGTGTGGTAGTAGCTGGTCATGGATCACAAACACAGAACTCAGTTCCTGAGGACGGCTGCAATGAGACAACCCACCATGTACTCCTACATGGCCTCTCACCGCTACCTTTACCAAATCGTGTTCACACACTTAGCTCACACACAGTAGGACATGTTTACACACCTCTGATTCATCCCTGATGAATCAGACCTGACACAACTCTAAGCAATAGCAGGCATGACTACAAAGCATGAATGAGTAGGCACATCAGGGCTCAAACAACTCCTACTCATGCTAGTGGGTTTCATCTATTTACTGTGGCAATGACATGTCATGCAAAGGATAAAGGGGTTCAGCTACCGCAGCAAATAACAGATGAATCGGTGTTGTACTAATGCAGTAAAAGAGAGCATGGGCGAGAGAGTGGGATTTTATCGGAATGAACAAGGGGGTTTTGCTTGCCTGGCACTTCTGAAGATAGTATAGTTCTTCATCGGTGTCATCGAACACATCGTCGGAACAACGTCTACTGAGGGGGGGGGGACAAACACCGGCAACAAAGAAAGAACACAATCAATGCAATGCAACAATATGATGCATGCTCATGACATGGCAATATGATGTGGTTTGAGCTAATGCAACTAGTAGCAGGTTAAATGAAGTTGGTTTGAATCCATCATTCAATTCAAACTCCATATGTGAAGGTTTAAATGCCATTTATATGATTTGTGCTAAACAGCAGCTATAAGTTGTTCTAACATGCATGAAAATGGTGCAGATGGATAGATTGGATTTTTCTGATCATTTTTCATATATAAATTATTTCATTTGGAGTTACGGTTGAATTTCTATGAATTTTTAGAAGTTTTAGACATTTTCTGGAATTACTGAGTTATTTTTAATCCAGAAAATGATTTACTGCGTCAGCCTGACGTCAGTGTGACATCAGCAGGTCAATAGGTCAGGTCCAGGTCAAACCTCATGCGTGGGTCCCGCGTGTCAGTGTCATTAGTTTAACTAACTAAATTAACATTAGATTAACTCCTAATCTAGGTTTGACCAGGGGCGGGGCCCACATGGACAAATGGGTCAAACCCACCGGCGACATGACGCCGGCGAGGGCCGAGACGGTGGCGCGGTTCGGAAATGCAGCACAGGCGACGAAACGAGCGGCGGTTTGGCTTGGCGAGAAGCTGGTGCTCGTCCGCATCCAACGGAGCCATCAGCTCGCACCGGAGTTGACTAAATCGACGACGGCGACAACTTTTGCGACGGCCAGAGTTCGTGCAATCACGGGCTAGACGCGGGGATCTGTTTCCGGACGAGCTAGTGGGTTTGGTAGGCTCCTGGGAGCACGAGGAGTGCGGTGGTGTGCTTCGCTGCAAGCTGTAGTGGTTGTAGCCACGACGGCGACATGGCTGTGCGGCGGCGAGCTTCAGGCACGACGGTGTTGGCGCTAGAGGACATGTGGGGCGACGGGGACAGGGGCGAAACGAAGAGGGGCTCACCCCGGGTCGGTTGGAGGCGTCAGCGAGCTCGGGGGAGGCCGGACGGCGATGTGGCGTTGCTGGGGATCTCAGGCGCTGGAGGTTGAAGACGACGGCGATGGCGGCGTTGCAGGGGCTCTCGGGGTGCGGTTTCTTGGCGAGGAGGGGGAGGTGGTCAAGGCGGAGCTCCTTGGTGCGTTGGAGAGGCGTGGCAGTGGCCCTGGCCGTGGCGAACGGCGATGTGGCCATGGCGGCTTCGGCCATGAGGGGAAAAAGAGCGAGGGAGCGAGAGGGAGAGAGCAGGGGGGCAAGGGAGTGGCGAGGGGGTGTGCTGACCGTTTCCCAGGAGCAAGAACAGGCGAGGGGGAAGCAGGAGGTGGAAGCAAGAGGTGGAGCTCGGGCGCGCACACGTCGACACGCCTCTGCCTACTGGCAGAGGTTGAAGATGGTGGGGAGTTGGGCTGGCCTCAGCCACAGTGCTGGGCCAGGTGGGGCGCTAGGTGGGCTCAAGGTAAGTCCAGGTAAACCTTTTCCTCCTTCTTTTCTTATTTGCTCTCTGTTTTGTTTCTTTGTTTTAAACTTTGCCACTGTTTAAATTCCAAAACAGATTCTAAACAGTGCCAAATATCCTCTGGGTATTTCTATGTTGCTGAATGGACTAATCCAAAAGCACATAAAATGTTCCAGGGTATTTGAAAATATATTCTATATATATTATGAATATAATTCCAAATGCATATAGAATAATGATTTAAATTCAGTGCCCAAAATATTCCTCAAAAATGTTCATTATTTTTGGTTTGGTGCAAAACCTTTGCCAAAATATAACTAACATTATTTAAGGCCATTTTGGAAACATTGAATGCATTTTCCAGGGTTCTTTGCCCTTCTCTTAAAATTTGTGAGGCTTGGAAAATTCCCTCAGTTCAAATTCTGAGAAATTTAAACATGATGCAAGCAAGATGCAAACACTAGGCAGCACCAGAAGCTAGGGATGTGACAACTCGCCCCCACTGAACAAGAATCTCGTCCCGAGATTGAAGCGTAGGGTAGGATGAAGGGGGAACGCAAACTAACATAATCTTCATGATCCAGGTGGCACTTCATTAGAACGTTGAATCGATAACCATCTTGTCTCGTCGTCTTGCTCTGAGAACTCCAACTAACATGACAAGAAGAGGAAAGGAAAACTCTAGAAGAATCGATCTTCTCGAAGACCAATCAACTTAGGATCAACTCACAAAGTGAGTCATAGCAACATCTCTCGAGCTGTGACACGAAGCGTACATCTAGAGGAATGGAGTGGAACGGATGATGAAGGTTCACTAGGTAGACAACAATTCCACACTTATGAGGGTGGTGAATGGTTGTCAACGTAGCGAGGAGTTGAATTGCCATGATACCATAACGAGACATTTTAGAGGAGGTGACTCATGGAGTCATCCCTTAAGTGGCAAAAGAATTACCTTTGATTCAAAGATCATTGAAACTCTTTATACCGGATTAAGGCAAATCACAAATGATCATTTGGAAGAGTTCGAAAGAGTGGCATACTCAGTTTGGAAAGGAAACTAGAGTTATAAGACAACTCGGCAAACGGAAGGCACAATCCAATGGATACCGGGGATATAACCTAGTGACTGAGCGTGCTCTCAAGAACTTGAGCATTTCCATATTCATCAGGGTCTTACCAACATCCGTGTCAAGGATCCTGACAACACAACATACTACCATGACGAATGGTGATGGATGATGCAGACCCAAAGGAAGATAACACTTTCTCAGATTTCACCTTAGCGAGGCCAAGGAAACAAAATCTGGATGATCGACCGAGATACATTTAGCACTCCGCTTCTAATGTTCTCCTTGATGTGCTAGCGTAACCCATTTACATGGTTTGGTATCTAGAACATCAAGTAAAAAGCCAGACTTCGGGAGCATAAGAATCCATAAGGAACAACTACTGGGGTAAACCCAAAGAGATCCTTATGGGGAGGTGGACAACTTCCTCAATCAAGACACTACAATAATAGGTCTTCCGGCTGGGTGTGTTCGCCATGACATCCACTTAACCGGTTACAGAGAGACCAATATTATAGTTCTTGGGAAACGTTCCAACCATCATATCTGCCTGAGATTCAGATATGGTTGGTGTCGGAATATTCCAGACTCATCGAGTCTAGAAAGAAAAATGAAAGTTTGCAACGCAATTCGACGAGATGATGTTGCGAGATTCTCAGGAAATGAACTACAATAGCAAGCTCCAAAACATGAGCTAGTTCTGCTACACACATGTGAACACACTGTCCCAGACAAGCATGGCCACGTAGTAGCCTTATAATAAAACAATACCGAGTTCAGGTGAGGAACCCTCAGCGAGGATATCGAAGTCTTTATGCAAGTCCATGGATTAGATCCCAAGCATAGACTTCTCTTCCTTGAACAAGTCAATCAGTGGCTTGGTGTGCTAGGGACACATATAGAATGGAGGTAGCGAGCCTATCAAACCATAGCATACTTCGCACATGCATGACTGACTTGAGATGATTCCAGAGGAGGCAAGACAAACTTTCTCGAATTCACGGCGGCAACTTTCACCAAGTACACGTGAATCAGAGGTAGTCACTTCTTTCATCCAAACATATGCTTCATGAACGAAACACGAAGAAATGCTTACACAAGTTTCCAACACTGGCTTGATGTCTGACAAAATCATGGAGAGGATAAGGATGTTGTCGATGGGCTCAACAATAATTTATCAAAATTTCCATAAAATGGAATTCCACGACTAGGTGAACAAGGTGATAGCATTGGTCAGACCAAAAGATGTAATGGTGTATGCTCGGGGGTTCAACCACGAATAAGACAACATTACGAACATCGTTGGTTCTGATTTGATTTGAGAACATCCCACACTCAAATCAAAGTTTTGACAAGACAACAGATCCAACAACTGATTACGAGGACCAATCGATGAGAATATCATCTTTCTTCAACACACACACAAGGATATCCCTTTGGAATGAACCGAGTCGGACAAGCTTTCATCTTCCAACTCTCCAAGTTGTTGTTTAGCTTAACCAACTAGCTCAGGGTATCCAACACGAAATCTTGGAGAAAAGGTTGGTTTCAAAAACCAACTTGATCACGAGCTCAACATAGCGGTCAGGTGACAACCTGGTAACACTTCCGAGAAGACATTCGGAACATCACGAACCACCGAAATGTTATTAAGCTCGGGAGCAATCTTGCTGATCAGAGCAAGACGAGATGATCACAAGAGCGAGGGATTGGCACAATCCTAACTCATTGATCGAGGAGTGCACCGGAAATAAGGACTAGGTAGCATGATCTATCTTAGAACGATGATTCAAGAACGAATACGCTAAGAATGAAATTATTGTCCTTTAACTACCAAGCAACGGGGTTGCTAGCAGTATTGATTTCACACATCACGATTCACTTGTCGGTACTCCGGCTCAACAACACGGGGACCGAGGAATGAATAATGATGGCGAGAAGTATCACTCCACCAAGAATTCATAAGATGATGTGTAATTCCTATGACTTTCTTGACATAAAGAGGGTAATATTTCAGGGTAGAACAGAACAAAAACTGGATTAGTATTTGATCTGCGGAGTATGACTACTTTGACCCAATCCTAGATATGGATGAGGTACTGGAGTTCATTTCTCCTAGTCATTCTGGGATAGGATGGCTTGACGGAACACAAGAATAATAGGCATCAATGAGCACGATGGCACACATACTCTTGACTATCAATTGATAGACGAGGGCCAAAAAATAACTAAAGAGGGACAACCCAAAGGAACATATGATTTTCAGAGCTGTGGATGTATGGTTTAGCATGTTTGAACAAGTTCAACATATTTCTTCCGGATAACCCATGCAGAAGAAGAATGACCGGCAGATTCACAATTTGAATGGAGAACTCATCAAGAGCACTCTGGTTGTGATCTTTTGATCCAACAAACTTCTGTCATAAAGTGGTTCGTAGTATTTGGAAGAAGGAAATACCATGAACCTCGAGGACTATCACAAAGGTTACTAATATCCTAAAGGGACTAGCAAACACTATCAACATGAAGTAAGTAGGGTGAATCTCGGGTTCGGAGACCCAGGAGTAGAATGCCTACTAACTATGTGGCATCACGGGATGCCTTCGGGAATGATGGCCAGAATCATCACACTGGGACACAGAACATGGCTAGATTACTAGGTGATCCCCTAAGACACCTAGGGTCATAATAATAACTCCAACATATATGTCGAGGTAATAGAATACCTCAACTCAGCGTTTAGTGTGGTTAATCTGGCCCAAAGGGACATCGAAACGGAAGGAAGGGATTTGCAAATGCTTCAGACTCTTTAGAAACCTGGGATGACTCGGACAGCATAAGGACTGTAATGCTCAAAATGATTTGAGACATCCTACAAAATGGTGGCATAACCACTCGATCATCACAATATCAAGATTCCGAGGCCAACTATGAATACACGGGAGTAGTAGGAACCGGACTGAAGCTTAGAACCATCAATCCTACAAGTCTACGGATTAGTAACATGTGATCCTGATAGAAAGAAGAGATAGCCTAGTTCCTTAACCCCGTAGGAAGGATAAGATGACTCGGATCAGAAGGGCATGAGGTAAAGGAGTAAAAAGAGCCTTATGTTCCATCCCACAATCAATTCCCTTATATAACTAAAGAATTTCTAGACTCAACTTCGACCAGTTTGGCTTGGTAATCCTACAGGCAGTCAAGCTTTGATACCAAAGCTATCAGGACCCCGACGCCCTGACAAGCTCTGATACCAAAGCTGTCAGGGATGTCTCCGTAGGTTTGGCTTGCTCTAACATGCTTGATTCCGGTTTCTACCTACATCATTGTGATACATTCCAAGCTCTGGTGAGCAAGGCCATTAATGTAGAGACAATTTAGCTCACTTACGAGGAGTCTCGTAAGCACACCCGTGATTTGGGATTTTCCTCCAGTTCTGGTTCTCAGAAGCGCAGGATTTGGGTTCCAAACTCCGCTCTTCCACCCAAATATGTACCGAGGCCATCTTACGTGGCACCTCATCCAGTTCAGCAGTATGTTCCACCCAGGCCTACTGGTAGACCGCTTGTCAGTGCGGGTCCATGTCCAACTTCAGGGACTTGCTTCACATGCGGGAAGCCAGGACACTATGCACGTGACTGCTCTCAAACTAGTTATGCTCCACCCCAGCCCGAGAAGTCTGTTGGCCATGGTAAGCCATCACGCAAGACGATCAGTGCCAAGCCAGCTCGCACTGAACGTGGACGTGTGCTTCACGTCTCAGCTAAAGACGCTCATGATGATCCGGATGTCGTTCTTGGTACACTCCTTGTCAATTGTCATCTAGCATCGGTTCTGTTCGATACTGGAGCATCTCACTCCTTCATTTCTGAAAGCTATGCTAACTTGCACAACATGTCATTTTGTGATATGCCCTCTCCACTAGTCATTCAAACTCCTAGATCCAAATGGCAAACCTCTAGTGTAATCCATGGTAATGAAATCCTTGTTGACAGACTTGTATTCCTTGCCTCACTTATAGCCCTCAAGTCTACAGATATTAACATCATCTTGGGTATGGACTGGATGACAGCTCATTATGCCAAGATTGATTGTTACACCAGGTCCGTTCAGCTTACACACCCATCTGGCAAGATAGTCACTGTCTCCACTAGAGTTGCAAGGCGTCAACTCTATTCTCTTAATGCCAGCCCTCTTCCAGACCTTGAAGATATCCTGGTAGTCCATGACTTTCCGGATGTCTTTCCAGAGGAACTACCAGGTGTTCCACCTGACAGAGATGTAGAGTTCGTCATAGATCTTATCCCAGGAACCGCTCCAATCTCTAGGAGACCTTACAAGATGGCACCCTTAGAACTAGCCAAGCTTAAGAAACAACTTGATGAGTCCTTGCAAAAGGGTTTCATCCATCCTAGTTCTTCTCCTTGGGCTTGCCCCGTCCTCTTTGTCAAGAAGAAGGATGGTACGGATCAGATGGTTGTAGATTATCGTCCCGTTAATTTGGTCACGATAAAGAACAAATATCCGCTCCCCAGGATCAACGATCTGTATGATCAGCTCGCTGGATCCTCAGTCTTCTCCAAGATGGATTTGAGGTTAGGCTACCACCAAATCAAGATCAGAAACGGGGACATCCCTAAAACGGCGTTTGTCACTCGTTATGGTCAGTACGAGTACACCGTCATGTCCTTCGGTCTAACCAACGCTCCAGCCACATTCTCCCGCTTGATGAACTCGATCTTCATGGAGTACTTAGATAAGTTCATCGTGGTTTACCTCGATGATATTCTTATTTACTCGAAGAACGAGGAAGAGCATGCCGAACATCTTAGACTTGTGTTAGAAAAACTCAGAGAGCACCGCCTTTATGCCAAGTTCTCCAAGTGCGAATTTTGGTTGCCAGAAGTGACCTACCTAGGCCACGTAATCTCTGGTAAGGGCATTGCTGTCAACCCAGAGAGAGTTAAGGCCGTTCTTGATTGGACTCCACCTAAAACCGTTAAACAAGTTAGGAGTTTCCTTAGTCTAGCCAGCTATTGCCGCCGCTTTGTTGAAAACTTCTCCAAAGTAGCCAAACCCCTCACGGAACTTCTCAAGAAAGATAAAAAGTTTGAGTGGTCCCTACAGTGTGAATACAGTTTTCAGGAACTGAAAAGACGCCTGACTTCTGCTCCCATACTTGTGCCACCGGATTTCACTAAAGACTTTGTTATCTACTGCGATGCCTCACGACAGGGACTAGGTTGCATTCTTATACAGGATCGTCATGTGATTGCCTATGCATCTCGACAGTTGCATCCACATGAGGAGAATTATCCTACACATGATCTAGAGCTTGCAGCCGTAGTCTATGCACTCAAGACCTGGCGACATTACCTCCTTGGTAAACGTTGCGAGATCTACACCGATCACCAGAGTCTCAAGTATATCTTCACCCAACCGGATCTGAACCTTAGGCAAAGACGTTGGTTGGAGTTGATCACAGATTATGATCTAGGGATTACCTACACCCCAGGCAAAGCCAATGTCATGGCTGATGCTCTAAGCCGTAAATCCTATTGCAACAATCTCATGTTGCAGCAAGGCCAACCACTTCTCCATGAGGAATTCTGTAAGCTTAACCTTCACATTGCTCCTCACGGATTCCTTTCTACCTTGGTGGCGAAACCTACCCTCGAGGATCAGATCATTACTGACCAGAAGTTTGATAGGGGTGTTATCCGCATCAAGAGAAACATTAAGAAGGGAGTTGGTGGGTGTTTTTCTATGGATGATCGAGGTGTTGTTTTCTTTGAGAATCGCTTGGTGGTTCCCAAAAATCAACATCTACGAGAATTGATTCTTAAGGAGGCGCATGAATCCCCTCTCACAATTCATCCCGGTAGTACTAAGATGTATCAGCACCTACACCAGAGGTTCTGGTGGAAAGGATGAAGAGAGAAATTGCTGAGTTCATTGCTAAATGTGACGTTTGTCATCGCGTTAAGGCAGATCATCAAAGGCCTGCTGGCACTCTTCAGCCTTTAGCTATTCCTGAGTGGAAATGGGATAAAGTTGGTATGGACTTCATGACCGGCTTTCCCAGGACCAAGAAAGGGAATAATGCTATCTTCGTAGTCATTGATCGTCTCTCCAAAGTGGCTCACTTCCTTCCTGTTTGGGAGAGTATCACTGCTAGTCAGCTCGCTGACTTATACATTTCTCGAATAGTGTCACTTCATGGTGTTCCACTAGAGATCAATTCAGACCGTGGTAGTCTTTTAACTTCTCATTTCTGGGAGAGTTTCCAAACTGCCATGGGAACCCATCTTTCCTTCAGTACCGCTTTCCACCCTCAGTCGAGTGGTCAGGTGGAAAAGGTCAACCAAATTCTCGAAGACATGCTTAGAGCTTGCGTTATCTCATTTGATATGGATTGGGAGAAATGTCTTCCTTTCGCCGAGTTTGCTTATAACAATAGCTATCAATCCAGTCTCAAGAAAGCTCCTTTTGAGGTTCTCTATGGACGAAGATGTCGAACACCTTTGAACTGGTCAGAAACCGGTGAAAGACAATTCTTTGGACCGGACATGATCCAGGAGGCAGAAGAGCAAGTTCGCATCATTCGTGAGAATTTGAAAACAGCCCAGTCTCGTCAAAAGAGCCAGTATGATCGTCATCATAAGGATATGACTTATGAAGTTGGCGACAAAGCTTACCTTCGGGTTACTCCTTTGAAGCGTACCCATTGTTTCGGTATCAAGGGCAAGTTGGCTCCTCGTTACATTGGTCCTTTTTGCATTCTCGCTAAATGAGGAGAGGTTGCCTACCAGTTGGAACTACCCCCACATCTTTCCAGAGTGCACAATGTCTTCCACGTCTCTCAACTCAGGCGTTGCTTCACGGATCCTATCCGCGGAGTGGACCACGAAACGCTTGATCTCCAAGATAACCTCACATATCGAGAGTACCCGGTTCGCATTCTTGATCAAGCAGAGCGTGTCACTCGACGTCATAACATCAAGTTTCTCAAGGTTCAGTGGTCTCATCATTCTGAGAGAGAAGCTACTTGGGAGCGAGAAGATCGCCTTCGACTGGAGTACCCCACTTTCTTTCCGTCGACCCCTGAATCTTGGGACGAGATTCTTTCAAGTGGGGGCGAGTTGTCACATCCCTAGTTCTGGTATGACCTAGGCTAGCTAGTCATTTGTGCATCATGTTTAAATTCCATTTAAATTTGAAATGGGGATTTGTGAAACCCTCAGAATCATTTCTGGAAATGACCCAAATAAAAATTGCTCCAAAAAGGTCCAAGAAAATGCTCATGTTGCTCTCTGAAAATATTGGACAGAGATAAAAAAATCACACCAATATTTTTAGGAGCTCATAAGTATTTATTTTGGGCATTTGGAATTAATGCATAATTATTTGCATTGGATATATATTTGTTATATATATAATATATGTCCAAAAATTATGCCATTTGTTGAGGAGGTCTGGAATAATACCACTAGTTCCTATAAAAATTGGCATAAGTAAATAAAATGATTTAATATTATTATTAAATCAAAACAAATGTCAGAAAAATAGAAATAAAAGAAAATGGGAAAAAGGGAGCTTACCTGGGCTTACTTCCCTGTGCAGCCACCTAGCGGCCCAAGTGGCCAGCCCAGCAGCGGCCCAGCCCAACTGACAGGAGCTTCTTCAAGCTCCTGCCAGTAGGAGCAGCTGCGTGGCCGGCATGCCGCGGCCATGCCACTACCTCCTTCCTGCCTGCCTGTCCCCCCCCCCTCGTCGCTCTGGATGACCCGCACCTCGCCACGCGACCCCCGGACCCTCTCACTCTTCCCCGGTCCTCTCCTCTCCTCTCCCTTACTCTCTCTCTCGCGGCCGAACGCGCCGGTCGCCGCCGCTCGCTGCTGCCACGGCCAGATCCACCTCTTCGCCCTCCGACCGAGTCCAGAAGCTCCGCCTCGTCGCCTTCATCGTCCTCAACGAGCCAAGCGACTAGGGGCGCGCTCCATCGCCGCCACCGTCGTCTTCATCACCGCCGGCCGCCGTGGATCTCCACCGCCCGCACGTCGCCGTTCGGCCGTCCCCGAGCCCGCTTTGACGCCTGCTGCAACCGCTGTGAGCTGCCGCTCCTCCTCCCCCTCTCCGTTCTCTCCCCCGCACACCGCAGCCGCATGCCCACTCGAGCCCGAGCTCCGGCCGCCGCCGTGAGCTTCGCTGCGGCGAGCTCCGGCCCCCCAGCTCCTCCCACATGCTCCACCAGATGCGCGAGAGCCCGAGCTACGCCCCGGTGCTCTCAGGCGCCGTCCCCGTGGCCTGTAACACGGACACCGCCGTGTCCCGTGGTCGCCGGCGACGACCTCGCCGGCCTGACAGATGGACCCCGCTGTCAGGTGATTAGCTTAAGCTAATCACCATCTAACCTAACCCTGACGCTGACATGTGGGCCCTAGTGCCCCCTAATCTTTAATTAAGATAAACTAACCCCCCTGTTTAACCCGTGTCATTGACGTGTGGACCCCACACGTCAGGTTTGACCAGTCAGCGTTGTTGACTTGCTGACGCAAGCATGACGCAGTGCTGACACAATTATTTATTTTCTGGATTTAAATTAATCAGGAATTCCAGAAAATTAGCAAAACTTCAAAAAATCATAGAAATTCAATCGTAACTCAGATTGAAATAATTTATATATGAAAAATTATCAGAAAAATGCAATGTTTCCATCTGTACCAGTTTCATGCATGAAAAACCAACTTATACCTACTGTATAAGTGAAAACATGTAAATGGCATTTATAAGAGCTTAATTTGGAGTTGCATTTGAACCCTTGATTCAAATGGACTTCATTCATTTTGAATACTAGTTGCATTAGCTCAAACAGCATCACATCTTCATGCCATGTTCATGCATCATTTTGTTGCATATGCTTGTGTTTTGATTGCCGACACTGTTCCTTCTTGATAGGTCCTGCTCCGGAGTCCGTTCTAGAGTACTTGTCTGTGAAGCAGTGCCTCCTCTTGTTGATCTACCAGGCAAGCAAAACCCCTAGTTCATTCCGATACAATCCTACTCTCTCGTTCCTGCTCTCAGTTATTGCATTAGGACAACAACGATTCAACTGCTACTTTGTGCTACGGTAGTTGAACCCATTCCTCTGCATGACCTGTCGTTGCCACAGTAAATAGTTAAAACCCACTAGCATGTGTAGGAGTTGATTGAAGCCATTGTTGTGTTCCTACCATGCCATGCCTGCTATTGCTTAGAGTGTGTCAGGTCTGATTCATTGGGAATGAATTGGAGTGTTACGATATGTTCTGATGCTGAGAGTGAAGTGTGTGAACACAATTTGGTAAAGGTAGCGGTGAGAGGCCATGTAGGAGTACATGGTGGGTTGTCTCACCGGAACCGTCCTTAAGCACTGAGTTCTGTGTATGTTGTCCAATGACCAGCTACTACCACACATTGGAATGCTTAAGTGCCCCTCTTGACTTATTAACCAACTTGATCTCTGTCCAGGAGTCGCAACTAGTTTCTGGTGTTTGTAGGTAGTGTTAATAGTCTACCAAGTGGCACCCGGCCAGGTGGGCTTGGGACAGACTAGGCACAGTGGCACGGTGTACCAAGTGGCACCCGGATGGTGGGCTTGGGAACCCTGCTCACATCATTTGGGGCCGTGCGCGACACCCCGGCCAGATCTCCTTGCGGATGGAACCCGAATAGGCGATAAACCTGGACTAGAGTCTTGTGTGGTTAGTCAGGTCGTGGCCGACACCCTCGCCAGGCTTCCGCTTGAAGGTTGCCGAGATACATGACGTGTACATGGCGGTAAGTGGCGAGAGCGTGTGTGAAGAAGTACACCCCTGCAGGGTTAACATGATCTATTCGAATAGCTGGGTCCGCGGTTATGGACTTCTTGGATGCTTACATGGTACATAGACAACTTGAAGTGGATACTCTAAAATGCTCAAGACAAGTGTGAGTGCTATGGATGGCCTTCTCGTAGGGAGACGGGGATGAATCCATAGTAGTGTATTGTGTGGTGATTAGTGGACTCGTGTGCGCCATATCACCTCAAAGAAGTTCTGGTAGTCGTAGAACATGATAGCCACAGAGACAAAGCTGGCTTGCTACAACTAAACCCCACATTACCCTCTTGATACAAATGCATGTATGATAGGATCTGATGTAAGTCTTGCTGAGTACCTTTGTACTCATGTTGCTTTATTTATGTTTTTGCAGCGGAGACTTCGGTCTTACTAGTGTTCTCGTGGACTTCGACAAGCAGCTTGTACCTCATCTACGATCTTGATCGGATATTGTAGTTAGTCAGGCTCTTCAGCCTTTTTCATTTGTAGATATCTGTACCCAAACATGTAATGCTTCCTCCTGTTGCTTGTTTGCTCTGTATGTTGGGTCATGTGACCCCTGTTTGTAATAAATGCTATGATGGCTCTTTTGAGCCTTATCTATATAAGTTGTTGAGTTATGCTGTGATGCCATGTTGTAGAACACATACTTGCATGTTATGCGTACGTGTAATGTGTATTGCTATGTGTGGGATCTGACTATCTAGTTGTTTATCCTTAGTAGCCTCTCTTACCGGGAAATGTCTCCTAGTGCTTCCACTGAGCCCTGGTAGCTTGCTACTGCTCCGAAACACTTAGGCTGGCCGGCATGTGTCCTTCTTCGTTCCTGTGTCTGTCCCTTCGGGGAAATGTCACGCAGTGTCTACCGGAGTCCTGTTAGCCTGCTACAGCCCGGTTTACCGGAGTCCTGCTAGCCCAGTTGCTACATCCCGGATTCACTCGCTGATGACCGACACGTTCGATGCTGGGTCATGTATGCTTGTCCCTGTAAGTTAGTGCCACTTTGGGTTCACGACTAGCCATGTCAGCCCGGGTTCTTCGTCATATGGATGCTAGCGACACTATCATATACGTGTGCCAAAAGGCGCAAACGATCCCGGGCATGGTAAGGCGACACCCGTGGGAATACCGTGCGTGAGGCCGCAAAGTGATATGAGGTGTTACATGCTAGATCGGTGTGGCATAGAATCGGGGTCCTGATAGAAAGTTGCGTGTTCGGTATGCTAGGGGTGCGTGGCGGACGAACGGGCTGCGTATCCGGATTCGTCTCGTCGTTCTGAGCAACTTTCATGTAGAAAACATTTTCATCGGAATTACGGTTTAATTTCTATGAATTTTCAAAGTTTTAAACATTTTCTAGAATTTAATAAATTAACAGAAGGGTTTATTGCATCAGCATGACGTCACAGTGACATCAGCAGTCAGCAGGGCGGCCGACCAGGTCAAACCAGGCTTGTGGGTCCAGTGGGACCCACATGTCAGCCTCTGTTAGTCTAACAGTGTAATAAACTAACTAATCTAGGTTAGTTAGCTACTGGACCCCACCTGCCATAGACTAATTAGCTAACTAATTAATTTTATTTAATAAAACATTTTAGTTAGAGGAATAAGCGGTGGGGCCCACACGTCAGTGGCTGGGGCCTGCCCAGTCAGTAGTTGACCAAAGTCAACAGGACAGCCGGGCCCCAGGGGCCCACGGGTTAGTGGCCGAGGGGGTGGCCCCGGGTGTGCCACGTCGGCGGTGGCGGGGTTTCGCCGCCGGCGACCAAAACAGTGGTGGGGCTCACCGGACTTCACCGGAAAAACGCCACAGGGGGCCGTTTCGAGCGCGGCCGGGCTCGTTCGGACGCGGGAGGAGCGGCGCATCCAACTACGAGCTTAGCTCGGACGGGGGCGGGCTGCAACGACGATGGCGTCGAGCGGGGCGGACGGCCGGAACGGGCGTTGGCGGGGATCGGGCTACGGGGCTCGGCGAGAGCAGCAGACGCGCGCGTTGGGCCCCTGGGAACCCCAGGAGCACGATGCGGCGCTCGGTCGCATGTGAAGGCGACCATGGCCACGGCGCCAAGCTCGTCGGCGGCGAGGTTCTTCGGGTGAACTACGGGAACGGGGCTACGGGCGTCGGAAAAGCTTGGGAGAGAGAGGGGAAAGAAGCGCAGGCTCACAGTGCTCCTGCAGATGTGCTCAAGCATGCTCGAGGAGGGCTCAGTGCGGTGGAATCAACGGCGAAGCTCGTCGAACGAGAGGAGGAAGACGATGACGTAGGGGACGATGTAGAGGCGCTCCTGCTCAGGTGATTCGTCGGGGAGGAAGAGGAGGTCGAGGCGGTCCTTCTTGGCACGGAGGAGAGGCGAGGCGGTGTCGGGGCCCGCGTGCGTCATGGCGGCAGGCCACGACAGCGCTCGGATGCAGTGGGGAATGGGAGATGCGGAGAGGGCAAGCAGCATCTCGTGGGGGAGGGGGGGAAAAGATCTCTCGGAGGGGGCAGGGTGGTCCTTGCTGGCGTCCTTATCCTCCCCGCGGTGCCTGTAGCGGCGTGGCCGGCGAGGTGGTTCAGTGGCGACGCCCCTGTTGCGGTCTGAGACCGAGGAACAGGACGGGGGAGATAGACTGCTGCGAGGGGGCAACTGGGCTGGCACGGGTGGGTTAGGTGGGCCGGCCCAGGTGGGTTCGGTCCAGGGAGGGGGTTTGCTCTCTCTCTCTCTCTCTCTCTCTCTCTTTTCCTTCTTCTTTTTTTGTTTTTCTTTATTTTCCAGCAGCTTTTGCCTTTTCTTTTATCCACTAATGACTTTGCAAAATCATGCCACTGGCTAAAACAATTTCAAAGAATTATTGTGCAATGCCACAAAATGAATTGTGAGGCTTTTGAAATAGTTTGCAACCTTCGTAATTTCAAAAGGCATTTAAACTATAGTTTTAGCCACTGTTTTAAAGTGGTTTAGGGCACTTGGACATTTGCAAAAATATTGGTTCACTACCAATATTAGTTATGGATTATTTAGCACATGAAGAACATTTTAGTTTTCATGTTTGAGAAATTTTGAATTTCACTCATAATTTGAATTAGAATTTGACTTGGATTTTTCATCAAGTGATAACTAGCTCAGTAAGCATGGTGACCTGGCACCATTAACAGGGGATTACTGTAGCATGACACTAGGGGTGTTACACATACAAAAATTTTATTCTTAAGAGGCATCTTCATCTTTCAGATCTTCTTGTTATTATCAACTGGCACATCAGACTGGATTAATGCTCTATACATATACTCCACTGAGAATTGTCCATTCCCATGTAGGTTCCATCAGAATACATCAGACCTATGTGACAATTGCACCATGGACAACCGCTGGAGCATGATGTACCACGATTGGAGTCTGGGTCCAATAAATCTCTTCAAAGCATCACATTTGGCAGAAATGATTCCATTAACGTGGATATAGTATCACCCTTGTGACGCACAATCTTGTATAGAGACGGATATTATTCTCGGAGTGTTGCACTTCCTAGCCACTTGTCCTCCCAGAATCTAATTTTTGAGCCGTCCTTAATCGAGAAGGATCCATAAGAGAAGGAAAATTTCTTCTTAGCCATTAGACCGCCCAAAAGTGAGAATCCTCAGGCCTCCAATATACTTGGGATACCTCCTTGGAACCCACATATTTCCTCCTCAGGAGGTTTGCCATACACCATCTTCCATTAGTAATTTAAACAACCATTTTCCGAGGAGTGCCATATTCTTAACCTCAAGGTCATGAATGCCCAACCCGCCTTTGTCTTTGGGAGGGCAAACCACACTCCATTTAGCCATTCGATATTTCTTTCTCTCGCTATCTCCTTGCCAAAATAATCTTGATCGGAAATAATCCAATCCATGTAAAACTCCTTTCGGCAACTGGAAGAAGGAAATCATATATAGTGCCATGTTACTTAGTACTGAATTTAGGAGGACCAATCTTCCACCTAGAGACAACAATTTACCTTTCCAACTGCTAAGTCTTTTTTTTGCAGTCTCTCCTCTTTTCGTTTCCATTCAACATTTGCGAGTCTTCGGTAATGTATCGGTATCCCCAAATATGTGATCACTAACTGGCCCAACCCGCATCCGAACAGTTTAGCATACAGGTGGGCCTCGTCTTGAGCCTCGTCAAAACAAAACTATTCACTTTTATGGAAATTGATCTTAAGACCTAAGAGTTGCTTGAATGCTGATAGAATTAATTTCAGATTTCTCGCTTTCTCGAGGTCATGATCCGTGAAAAAAATCATATTATTGATATATTGAACTATAGAGAGACCACCATCAACTAGATTATTTACTACCCCATCAATTTTTCCATCAACCCTGGCATGCTCAATCATGACGGCTAGCATATCCGGCATGATATTGAATAGCATGGGCGATAACGAGTCACCTTGTCGCAATCCCTTCTTCGTTCAAAAATAGTGTTCAACTTCATCATTGACCTTAATGAAAACACTACCTCCAGAAACGAAGCTATGGATCATAGCGCGCCACTTTGTAGAAAAACCTTTCATTCTAAGAGTCTGTTGAAGAAATGGCCATTTGACTTTGTCATAAGCTTTTTCAAAGTCTATTTTGAGTACCACCCCATTTTACTTTTTCTGACGTAATTCATGGATTGTTTCATGAAGGATAAACACTCCATCTAGGATGTGTCTATCTCGCATAAAAGTGGCCTGTGAAGGACGAACCACGCGTTGAGCAACCGAATTTAGCCTAATAGTCGCAACCTTCATGAATATTTTAAAACTAACATTAAGGAGGCAATAGGTCTATATTGTTGTATCCTTTCAGCCTCATTAACCTTAGGTAATAAAATAATCTTGCCGAAGTTTAAGCGAAACAATTCTAGATGGGCAGCATGCATGTCGCTAAAAAAGTAGGAGATCCGGTTTGATGACTTCCTAGAAGTTCTGATAGAACTCATCGGAAAAACCATCCGACCCGTGGCTTTGTTGTGCTCCATTAGGAAAACCGCCTTTCTAACTTCCTCCTCAGAATATGGGGCTGTTAGAAGGCCATTTTCCTCATCAAAGACCCGGGGAGATGTCATCTATTTAGCACTCATCCATCAAGAAGTTTCCTTCCTCTAGGGCTCCGAACAGTTTTTTATAATAATTAGTTATATAAGATTTAAGTTGCTCATGCCCCTCAATCGTGCCCTCATACTGTTGTAGGGAATGAATAATTTTCTTTCGGTGTCTGCCATTGGAAACTCCATTGAAATATCTAGTATTTGAATCACCTTCCAAGATAAATTGAGAGTTAGAATGTTGGTACCATTTGAGTTCCTCTTCACGCATCATGCTAGCTATCTGTATATTCAAATGACTCTTGATATCGATTTCATCCTCAGATAGAGGTCCAACCTCTGCAAAATCTTCTAATTAATCAGTGATAGAAGAAAGACGAAGCTTCTCCTTTTTTGAGGATACCCACTGTATGCCTAGACCAACCACCAAGGAATTTGTGTAATGCATGCACTTTGTTATTCCATTTGTGAATTGGAGTATGCCCGGCCACCGGTTTCTCCCACATCTCCTTGACTATATCATGGAAGCCATGCCGAAGCAATCACCCAAGTTCGAACTTGAACTTTCGTCTATGTTGTGGTCATGGCGAACCAGTAGTTAGGAGAATGGCTGCGCAGTCTGATATAGCCTCAATACAAGGTAGGGCATGGACAAACACCATAGAAAATTTATATTCCCAGTCGATATCCATTAAAGCATGATCTAGTTTTTCAAATTTCTGTTTTGGAAGACTATTCGCCCAAGTGAATTGTCTTTCAATCATGGAAACCTCTTGCAGATCTAGATTGTCGATGACAACATTGAAAAGGAAAGGCCAATGATTATCAAACCTACCATAACTTTTCTCATTTGGAAATCAAAGGAAATTGAAATCCCACCTATACGAATGGGGTAGGGATTATCTTTCGCCAAATTTACAAATTCACGAAGAAAGTCGGCCTTGAGCTCATCCTGGGCTGCCCCATACATGAGGAAGAGAGTACATGTGAAGTTGTCGATCTTGTTGCGAATATGGAGTTTAACGTGAAACTCACCATCCGAACTAGCCAAAACACCCATAGTCCCTATATTTATGCCAAGTGCAATGCCCCTAGAATGACCTCTAGGTGGTCGTGAAACCCAAGTAAAGTCTATACCGCCAGAAAGACGGTTGAGCAGGCTTACTGAAAAATCACATCTCCCCATTTTAGAGATAGCCAAAAAAATCTAAATTGTATTCCCCGTTCCATTCCGCAATGAATAAATGTTTAGCCAAGTCACAAAGACCTCTGTTATTAAAAAACACCTGATTCATGAGGAAACAATATGAGATTTAGATTATTTTGCCCTCTTATGGGACTTACTATCTTTTTGTGAACGTGCAATCTTTGATTTACGTCCGGATGCTGTAAGCTCAATCAATGAGCTAAGTCCGGGTTCATCTAGGCCCACGTCTGAAACCATTCCTACTAAATGAGAGATTAGCTGACCATTTGGATGTGGCATGCAACTCCTCCTCATCAGTATGGGAGGCATAAGACTTGCTAGAAACATGTGGAGTAACTTTTAGTCGGTCATATTCCAAATGTTTCAAAGCATTAGTCAAAATAGAAATATCCTTCTCATTCTTTCCTATACTAACACCCGCATTATTCAACTAAGAAATGATGGCTGCATTGGAAAAAGCTAGAAAGGATTTGAGTGGCGACAAAATATCTTGGTTTTTTAGGTTCTGCGCTGCTTTGTGCCGCATAGCCTTGACCAAGGAGTCCTCATCTGTGTCCATAGTACTGTCGTTAGCAACCGTATGCCGACAACTTCGGCATGTAGGTGTCACCCCCAGCATTGGTCATGGCGCCGGCTCTACTGCCGGAGGAGTGTATGATGGTGGAGTCCTTCCTGATAGTGTCTACTGCTTGCTCGAACGCCGAGGCCAACAACACAGTGGCACGTGGCTACACATCCAAAGGCGGGCCAGCTGGTCCTAGCTCATGAGCAGCTAGCGCGCCCGACATGTCGATAGCCACCCATACGGTAGCATGTGGGTGCACCCCCGAAGCCAGCCCCTCCTGGGCTGGGTGTCGGTTCGCCACCATATGAGCCATCGATGCAGCACTGAAAGCACAAGTGCTCCCTGGGTGATTTTGGTAATTAATATCAACATATCTCTTGTTGGACTAATACCTTTACCTAGTGTATTTTAGATGAGTTCAACAATGGCGTGGCAAGGACAAGAGGATGTGGAATCCCTTCAAAATTCTAAGACAATGATTGGCAAAAGCTCAAGACTCTTCATTTTGATTTTAGTGATCCATGATCACATTGAGTCTATAGGAAAGCCAATATTATTAAAAGGGGATGAGGTGTTGCTTAATGGCCTACTTGCTCAAAGTGTTTAGTGATATTGATCCAAAACCCTCAACCACTTTCCCACTCCAAATATGTCCAAAACCCAAAGTCAAACTCGGCCCACCGATGTACTCTATCCGACGCCAACGAGTTCAGTTGACATAGCCACTGCCAGAAACCCAAGACAATTCGGTCACACCGATACAGATCTCGGTCTCACCAAGATGGCCTTGCAAATTCTCTATTTCCCTTCGTAACATTTCGTTCTCACCGAAATGAGCGATCGGTCCCACCGAGTTTTCTTGACCAACTCTCTATTTGCTCTTTGTAGAAATCGGTCTCATCGAGTTCAAGCAACCAGTCTCACCGAGATGAGGTTTTGCCCTAGCCCTAGCACATCGGTCACACCGAGTTGATCTCATCGGTCCTACCAAGATTCCTAACGTTCACATTTTGAACTAAATCGGTCTCACCGAGTTCTTCTATTCGGTCTGACCGAATTGGGTCAAATATGTGTAACGGTTGGATTTTGTGTGGAGATTATATATACCCCTCCACCTGTTGGGGAACGTAGTAATTTACATTTTTTTCCTACGGACATGCAAGATCATGGTGATGCATAGCAACGAGAGGGGAGAGTGTTGTCCACGTACCCTCGTAGACCGAAAGCGGAAGCGTTAGAACAACGCGGTTGATGTAGTCGTACATCTTCACGGTCCGACCGATCAAGCACCGAAACTACGGCACCTCCGAGTTCTAGCACACGTTCAGCTCGATGACGATCCTCGTACTCCGATCCAGCAGAATGTCGGGGAAGAGTTCCGTCAGCACGATGGCGTGGTGACGATCTTGATGTTCTACCATTGCAGGGCTTCGCCTAAGCACCACTACAATATTATCGAGGACTATGGTGGAGGGGGGCACCGCACACGGCTAAGAGATCAAGAGATCGATTGTTATCTCTATAGGGTGCCCCCCTCCCTCGTATATAAAGGAGCGGAGGAGGGGGCCGGCCAAGGGGGGTGGCGCGCCCTAGGGGGGAGTCCAACCCCAACCGGGAGTAGGACTCCCCCCTTTCCTATTAGGAGAGGGAGAGGGAAGGAAGAGGGGGGAGGGAAGAAGGAAAGGGGGGGCCGGCCCCCCTCCCAATTCAGATTGGGCTTGGGAGGGCGCGCCCCCTCCTTTGCTTCTTCTCCCTCCTTTCCACTAAGGCCCAATAAGGCCCATATACCTCCCGGGGGGTTCCGATAACCTCCTGGAGCTCCGGTATTGTCCCAATCTCACCTGAAACCTTTCCGGTGTCCAAATATAGTCGTCCAATATGTCGATCTTTATGTCTCGACCATTTCGAGACTCCTAAAAAAGTCCGTGATCACATCCGGGACTCCGAAAAACCTTCGGTACATCAAAACTCATAAACTCATAATAAAACTGTCAACAAAACCTTAAGCGTGCGGCCTACGGGTTCGAAAACTATGTAGACATGACCGAGTCTTGTTTCCGGTCAATAACCAATAGCGGAACCTGGATGCTCATATTGGCTCCTACATATTCTACGAAGATCTTTATCGGTCAAACCGCATAACAACATACGTTGTTCCCTTTGTCATCGGTATGTTACTTGCCCGAGATTCGATCGTCGGTATCCAATACATAGTTCAATCTCGTTACCGGCAAGTCTCTTTACTCGTTACGTAATGCATCATTCCATAACTAACTCATTAGCTACATTGCTTGCAAGGCTTGTAGTGATGTGCATTACCGAGAGGGCCCAGAGATACCTCTCCAACAATTGGAGTGACAAAACCTAATCTCGAAATATGCCAACTCAACATGTAACTTTGGAGACACCTATAGAGCTCCTTTATAATCACCCAGTTACGTTGTGACGTTTGGTAGCACACAAAGTGTTCCTCCGGTAAACGGGAGTTGCATAATCTCATAGTTGTAGGAACTTGTATAAGTCATGAAGAAAGCAACAACAACATACTAAACGATCAAGTGCTAAGCTAACGGAATGGGTCAAGTCAATCACATCATTCTCCTAATGATGTGATCCCGTTAATCAAATGACAATACATTTCTATGGTTAGGAAACATAACCATCTTTGATTAATGAGCTAGTCAAGTAGAGGCATACTAGTGACATTTAAGTTTGTCTATGTATTCACACATGTACCATGTTTCCGGTTAATACAATTCTAGCATGAATAATAAACATTTATCATGATATGAGGAAATAAATGATAACTTTATTATTGCATCTAGGGCATATTTCCTTCAGTCTCCCACTTGCACTAGAGTCAATAATCTAGATTACACAGTAATCATTCTAACACCCATGGAGTCTTGGTGCTGATCATGTTTTGCTCATGGAAGAGGCTTAGTCAATGGGTCTGCAACATTCAGATCCGTATGTATCTTGCAAATCTCTATGTCTCCCACTTGGACTTGGTTCTGGATGGAATTGAAGCGTCTCTTGATGTGCTTGGTCCTCTTGTGAAATCTGGATTCCTTTGTTTAGAACTGCACCAACTGACAGCTCCACCGTTCAATATAAACACGTATCCGGTTTGCGATTTAGAATCGTCCGGTTCAGTGTCAAAGCTTGCATCGACGTAACCATTTATGACGAGCTCTTTGTCACCTCCATAAACGAGAAACATATCCTTAGTACTTTTCAGGTATTTCAGGATATTCTTGACCGCTGTCCAGTGATCCACTCCTAGATTACTTTGGTACCTCCCTGCTAAACTTATTGCTAAGCATACATCAGGTCTGGTACATAGCATTGCATACATGATAGAGCCTATGGCTGAAGCATAGGGAACATCTTTCATTTTCTCTCTATCTTCTGATGTGGTCGGGCATTGAGTCTGACTCAACTTCACACCTTGTAATACAGGCAAGAACCCTTTCTTTGCCTGATCCATTTTGAACTTTTTCAAAACTTTATCAAGGTATGTGCTTTGTGAAAGTCCAATTAAGCGTCTTGATCTATCTCTATAGATCTTAATGCCCAATATGTAAGCAGCTTCACCGAGGTCTTTCATCGAAAAACTTTTATTCAAGTATCCCTTTATGCTATCCAGAAATTCTATATCATTTCCAATTAACAATATGTCATCTACATATAATATCAGAAATGCTATAGAGCTCCCACTCACTTTCTTGTAAATACAGGCTTCTCCAAAAGTCCGTATAAAACCATATGCTTTGATCACACTATCAAAGCGTTTATTCCAACTCCGAGAGGCTTGCACCAGTCCATAAATGGATCGCTGGAGCTTGCACACTTTGTTAGCATCTTTTGAATCGACAAAACCTTCTGGTTGCATCATATACAACTCTTCTTCCAGAAATCCATTCAGGAATGCAGTTTTGACATCCATTTGCCATATTTCATAATCATAAAATGCAGAAATTGCTAACATGATTTGGATAGACTTAAGCATTGCTACGGGTGAGAAAGTCTCATCATAGTCAACCCCTTGAACTTGTCAAAAACCTTTCACAACAAGTCGAGCTTTGTAGACAGTTACATTACCATCAACGTCAGTCTTCTTCTTGAAGATCTATTTATTCTCGATGGCTTGCCGATCATGGGGCAAGTCAACCAAAGTCCATACTTTGTTCTCATACATGTATCCCATCTCATATTTCATGGCCTCAAGCTATTTTGCGGCATCTGGGCTCATCACCGCTTCCTCATAGTTCATAGGTTCGTCATGGTCAAGTAACATGACTTCCAGAATAGGATTACCGTACCACTCTGGTGCGGATCTTACTCTGGTTGACCTACGAGGTTCGGTAGTAACTTGATCTGAAGTTTCATGATCAATATCATTAGCTTCCTCACTGATTGGTGTAGTTGTCACAGGAACCGGTTCTTGTGATGAACTACTTTCCAATAAGAAAGCAGGTACAGTTACCTCATCAAGTTCTACTTTCCTCCCACTCACTTCTTTCGAGAGAAACTCCTTCTCTAGAAAGGATCCAAATTTAGCAACAAAAATCTTGCCCTCAGATCTGTGATAGAAGGTGTACCCAATAGTCTCTTTTGGGTATGCTATGAAGACACATTTCTTAGATTTGGGTTCGAGCTTATCTGGTTGAAGTTTCTTCACATAAGCATCGCAGCCCCAAACTTTATGAAACGACAACTCTGGTTTCTTGCCAAACCATAGTTCATAAGGTGTCGTCTCAATGGATTTTGATGGTGCCCTATTTAATGTGAATGCGGCCGTCTCTAAAGCATAATCCCAAAACGATAGCGGTAAATCAGTAAGAGACATCATAGATCGCACCATATCTAGTAAAGTATGATTACGACGTTTGGACACACCATTTCTTTGTGGTGTTCCGGGTGGCGTGAGTTGTGAAACTATTCCCCATTGCTTCAAATGTAAACCAAACTCGTAACTCAAATATTCTCCTCCACGATCAGATCGTAGAAACTTTATTTTCTTGTTACGATGATTTTCCACTTCACTCTGAAATTCTTTGAACTTTTCAAATGTTTCAGGCTTGTGTTTCATTAAGTAGATATACCCATTCTGCTCAAATCATCTGTTAAGGTGAGAAAATAATGATACCCGCCGCGAGCCTCAATATTCGTTGGACCACACACATCAGCATGTATGATTTCCAACAAATCAGTTGCTCGCTCCATAGTTCCGGAGAATGGCATTTTAGTCATCTTGCCCATGAGGCACGGTTCGCAAGTACCATGTGATTCATAATCAAGTGATTCCAGAAGTCCATCAGTATGGAGTTTGTTCATGCGCTTTACACCAATATGACCCAAACAGTAGTGCCACAAATAAGTTGCACTATCATTATCAACTCTGCATCTTTTGGCTTCAACAATATGAATATGTGTATCACTACTATCAAGATTTAATAAAAATAGAGCACTCTTCAAGGGTGCATGACCATAAAAGATACTACTCATATAAATAAAATAACCATTATTCTCAGATTTAAATGAATAACTGTCTCGCATCAAACAAGATCCAGATATAATGTTCATGCTTAACGCTGGCACCAAATAACAATTATTCATGTCTAAAACTAATCCCGATGGTAGATGTAGAGGTAGCGTGCCGACCGCGATCACATCGACTTTGGAACCATTTCCCACGCGCATCGTTACCTCGTCCTTAGCCAATCTTCGCTTAATCTGTAGTCCCTATTTCGAGTTGCAAATATTAGCAACAGAACCAGTATCAAATACCCAGGTGCTACTGCGAGCATTAGTAAGGTACACATCAATAACATGTATATCACATATACCTTTGTTCACCTTGCCATCCTTCTTATCCGCCAAATACTTGGGGCAGTTCCACTTCCAGTGTCCAGTCTTCTTGCAGTAGAAGCACTCAGTCTCAGGCTTAGGTCCAGATTTGTGTTTCTTCTCTTGAGCAGCAACTTGCTTGCTGTTCTTCTTGAAGTTCCCCTTCTTCTTCTTCCCTTTACCCTTTTTCTTGCAACTAGTGGTCTTATTGACCATCAACACTTGATGCTCCTTCTTGATTTCTACCTCCGCAACCTTTAGCATTGCGAAGAGCTCGGGAATAGTCTTGTCCATCCCTTGCATATTATAGTTCATCACGAAGCTCTTGTAGCTTGGTGGCAGTGATTGAAGAATTCTATCAATGACATTATCATCAGGAAGATTAACTCCTAGTTGAATCAAGTGATTATTATACCCAGACATTTTGAGTATATGTTCACTAACAGAACTATTCTCCTCCATCTTATAGCTATAGAACTTATTGGAGACTTCATATCTCTCAATCCTAGCATTTGCTTGAAATATTAACTTCAACTCCTAGAACATCTCATATGCTCCATGACGTTCAAAACGTCGTTGAAGACCCGATTCCAAGCCGTAAAGCATGGCACACTGAACTACCGAGTAGTCATCAGCTTTGCTCTGCCAGACGTTCTTAACATCGTCAGTTGCATCTGCAGCAGGCCTGGAACCCATCGGTGCTTCTAGGACATAATTCTTCTGTGCAGCAATGAGAATAATCCTCAAGTTATGGACCCAGTCCGTGTAATTGCTACCATCATCTTTCAACTTAGCTTTCTCAAGGAACGCATTAAAATTCAACGAAACAATAGCACGAGCCATCTATCTACAACAAACATAGACAAGCAAAATACTACCAGGTACTAAGTTCATGATAAATTTAAGTTCAATTAATCATATTACTAAAGAACTCCCACTTAGACAGACATCTCTCTAGTCATCTAAGTGATCACGTGATCCAAATCAACTAAACCATGTCTGATCATCACGTGAGATGGAGTAGTTTCAATGGTGAACATCACTATGTTGATCATATGTACTATATGATTCACGTTCGACCTTTCGGTCTCCGTGTTCCGAGGCCATATCTGTATATGCTAAGCTCATGAAGTTTAACCTAAGTATTCCGCGTGTGCAACTATTTTCCACCCGTTGTATTAGAACGTAGAGCCTATCACACCCGATCATCACATGGTGTCTCAGCACGAAGAACTTTCTCAACGGTGCATACTCAGGGAGAACACTTCTTGATAATTAGCGAGAGATCATCTTAAAATGCTACCATCAATCAAAGCAAGATAAGATGCATAAAGGATAAACATCACATGCAATCAATATAAGTGATATGATATGGCCATCATCATCTTGTGCTTGTGATCTCCATCTTCGATGCACCATCGTGAACACCATCATCACCGGCGCGACACCTTAATCTCCATCGTAGCATCGTTGTTGTTACGCCATCTATTGCTTCTAGGACTATCGCTACCGCTTAGTGATAAAGTAAATCAATTACATGGCATTTGCATTTCATACAATAAAGCGACAACCATATGGCTCCTGCCAGTTGCCGATAACTCGGTTACAAAACATGATCATCTCATACAAAAAATATAGCATCACGTCTTGACCATATCACATCACAACATGCCCTGCAACAACAAGTTAGACGTCCTCTACTTTGTTGTTGCAAATTTTACATGGCTGCTACGGGCTGAGCAAGAACCGTTCTTACCTACGCATCAAAACCACAACGATAGTTCGTCAAGTTAATGTTGTTTTAACCTTCGCAAGGACCGGGCGTAGCCACACTCGGTTCAACTAAAGTTGGATAAACAGACACCCGCTAGTCACCTGTGTGCAAAGCACGGCGGTAAAACCAGTCTCGCGTAAGCGTACACGTAATGTCGGTCCGGGCCGCTTCATCCAACAATACCGCTGAACCAAAGTATGATATGCTGGTAAGTAGTATGACTTGTATCGCCCACAACTCACTTGTGTTCTACTCGTGCATATAACATCTACGCATAAAACCTGGCTCGGATGCCACTGTTGGGGAACGTAGTAATTTCAAAAAATTTCCTACGGACACGCAAGATCATGGTGATGCATAGCACCGAGAGGGGAGAGTGTTGTCCACGTACCCTCGTAGACCAAAAGCGGAAGCGTTAGAACAACACAGTTGATGTAGTCGTACGTCTTCACGGTCCGACCGATCAAGCACCGAAACTACGACATCTCCGAGTTCTAGCACATGTTCAGCTCGATGATGATCCCCGTACTACGATCCAGCAGAATGTCGGGGAAGACTTTCGTCAACACGACGGCGTGGTGACGATATTGATGTTCTACCATTGCAGGGCTTCGCCTAAGCACCGCTACAATATTATCGAGGACTATGGTGGAGGGGGGCACCGCACGCGGCTAAGAGATCAAGAGATCAATTGTTATCTCTATGGGATGCCCCCTTCCCCGTATATAAAGGAGTGGACGAGTGTCGGGGGTCGGATACGACATATGCCAAAGGATGGCTTATCATGGTGGGAGCGAGTAGAACGTCGCCGGTGCTTGGAAGCGGGATGAGGCGAAGACATGCACGCCGGTGGAACTTACCCAGCTTCAGGGCTCTCCTAGGAGATAACACCCCTACTGCTGCTCTGCGGGGTCTCCGCATGATCACTAAGGCAAAGTGACTACAATGGTGCTCCTGGAGCTGTTTCGGGAGGCAGGAGAAGGCAAGGCTAGCTCTCTCCTCCCTGTGCTATCTGGTCTATCTCTATCTAGGTCCGAACCCTTTGCATGGGTGCCCGGGGGGTTTATATAGGCCTACCCCCCGGGGGTACAATAGTAATCCGACTGGGCACGGGTCCCAGCCGTCTGTCTCTCAGGCCGCCGTCTTCCCCGCCGGCTTCTGGGGCCCGCCGACTGGCGGGCCCCGCGGACAGGCTTGATACTGTAGCGGCACTCCTGATGACGCAGGCTCGGTCACTGGGTCGTGACAATAGTGCCGCCATCTATCGGGCGATGACTGTCGCCATTCCCCATCCTATCTGGCTAATGGCTCGTGGGGCCCTGGGAGGAGTCGGCCGACTCCAAGGAGGCCGACTTCCATAGGTCCGTCTTCGGGGCGCCCAGGCCGCCTTCGGCCCACCCACTGACACGCGGCCCCGCCGTCTTCGGGCCGTACAGGCCGGCGTCGTGGGCACAGTGCGTGGTGCACTATGGCTGAGGTCAGGGCAGGCATGGCAACAGTGCCGCGCCTCGGCGGAGACCTTCCAGCGATACGACTCACTATAGCCATGCCGGCCCTTCGTAAGCAGGGGGGAACGGCCACGCCATGACCGTACCCCACAACGTACTTCGGGATGAGGGAGGAGTCATGGGCCGACTCTCCATAGTCGGCCTCTCTGGAGGTCGCCAGCTCAGAGTCGGCTTATCTCGGAGTCGCCATCTAGGACTCGACTTGTCTTGGAGTCGCTCCTGGGACTCGGCTTGAGGGGCGCGGCCTGCCCCAATGTCTTGAAAGGTCCTGAGACTCGGGTTAGCCTACCCGTGGCCCAATACTCCGACAGTAGTCCCCGAAGCTGGTGAAGCCCTACGGACGCTGCATTGTGGGGCTTCAACAGTTTCAACCTTCCAGGAGCGGACTCTGGAACTCGGCTGCCGTCTTCCCTTGGGCCGACTGTTGAGAGTCGGATGTTTTAGCGAAGAGCCGCAGCTCGAAACTCGCGGCAGGAAACCAGGCGGCGTGCCTGATACGCTTCCCCGCAGCCGTTAGGGCGGTCCTATCGCGCGGCGCCATGTGGAGAGGGCAGTCTGCCTGCCCACGCGCGCGACGGGACGGGCCGTCAGGTGGGGCCCGCCACTACCATGCCTTGGCATACGAACGGATCCGTTGCGGCCGTGGACGGTTGGTTTTCCCACGTCGTTACTGTGTGCAGTAACTTCGTGGGGTAAATCGTGGGGCGGCGTGGGGCATCGTGCGCAGTTAATCCCAGGCCCGCCCCCTCGGCTGCTCAGCCCACAGGGCTATAAGTAGGCGGGGGGAGCCGAGCGGCACAACACGCGCGCCCTTCTTCCCCGCTCCCCCGCCTCATCTTGCTTTCTCTCCCTCCTGCCTCCGTTGTTGGGCAAGAGCACTCCATACCACGGCGATGAGCTCTTCGTCCACCGCGGCCCCCGCCGTGCGCTCCGGCGTGTGGGACGGCTCGGAGGTAGAAGAGGAACACATCGAGTTCCTTCGCCGGACACACCGTCTCCCTAGCGCGGACCTCGTGCGCGCCCGCGCCGCGCCGGAGGGGGAGATCCGGCCGGCGCTGGAGGAGGGCGAGCGGGTCATCTTCCGCTCGCACCTCATGCGCGGCCTGGGGCTGCCGGCGAGCGGCTTCTTTCGCTCGTTCTTGGAGTTCCACAGCCTTCAACCGCACCACCTCACTCCGAACACGGTGGTGTTGCTCTCCGCCTTCGCCACTCTGTGCGAAGGTTTCCTCGGCGTTCTCCCCACCATCGAGCTGTGGGGAGAATTCTTCTCTTCTAAGCTCGGCACGCACATCGCCGGCGTGCCGGCTCAGTGCGGCGCCCTCATCGCGATGCGGCGCTCGACGGCCAACAACCCCTTTCCTCCCATCACGCTGATCAAGTCGGTGAAGATGTGGCAGCGCTCATGTTTCTACGTGAAGAACCTCGCCTCCGACGGCGACTAGGTCAACTTGCCGCCTTACAACGCCGCCCCCTAACTGGGAGGCTCCCCAGCTGGTCTCACCGAGTCAAGACGCTGACTCCCGCCGGAGCCGCCGCCGTAGCGCGACTCCGGGTCTTGACGCAGTCGGAGGGTCTCGTCGGGGCCGACTTGCTGGCCGCCTTCGTGGCGTGCCAAGTTCTCCCGCTTCAAGGTCGGCCTCACCTGATCTGTCAGATGAGCGGCCTCCGAGACACGAGTCGGATGTGCACCAAGGAGATGCCCCGCGTGGAGGTGGCAAACATGGTGAATTATATCGCGAACTGCGAGTTCGGGGAGGACTAGCAGTTCGGCAAGGAGCCATACTCACGCGACAACCCCCCACCAGTGGTAAGTCGCGTCCCTCTATTGTCTTGTCTTCGTTGCGGCCGACTTCGGCTTCTGACTCTTGTCGGTTTCTTCTGAGCTAGAATCCTCTTATGCAGCCTGCAGCCGGCGCCACGAGACAACCCCGTGAGTATGTTCCCGATCGTGCGGAGAGCAACATCGACGACCCCGACTTGGGGGCGGCGGTGATGGAAGCCGATGCCGAAGGCGGGGGAGGAGTAGTAGAAGGCGACTTCAGGCCCTCGGCCACCTTCGCCGACTAGCCTGACAACGACGCCGAAGGGGAAGTCGCTCCGCGCCACCAGCCGAGGGTCGGCTCGTCGGGCGCCGGCTCCTCCGCCGGCCTGGCCGGCCAAGGCGGCGCGAAGAGGCGTCACGCCGGGCCGAGTGCGCCCGGCGGCAAATTGAAGAAGTTCAAGGGGGCGGCCGCCGCGATCAAACGGGAGGAGGCGGCCGCGAAGGCCAATCACTTCCGAAGGGAAGTGAGAAGGCCGCCGCTAGTCTCTACGTAAGTCTTTACACTTTTTTATTTTCCTTCGTTGAATCTTGTCCGAGTCTTCTTTTATACTCCCTCCATTCTTCTTCAGGGCCCCTCTTTCCCTTGAGAGAGTCGCCGTCCCCTCCGTCATGGGGTCGGCAGAGACGTCCGCCAATACTCGGCGGGCCGACCCCGCCGCCGACCTGCGGGAGGCGACGGAGCGAAATGCGCGGGAGAAGCGTGAGGAGGAGGAGGCCGAACGTCTGGAGAAGGCAGAGGCCGACAGGGCGGCCGCCTCCGCCCAGAAGAAGCTGGAGGATGCCGAAGCCGCCCTTGCAGCGAGACGGCGTGCTGAGGAGGCCGCGCGTTGCCGATCGGCGATGCTCGTCCCCCCACTATTGTATGCACCGCTGCCTCCGGAGTTCACGGGGCAGACCGGAGAGGGCGGCACCGAGAACCCCGTCGTGGAGAAGGAGAGCGGCAAGGCTTCCATGTCGGACACTCTCGTGCCGCCACCGCCGCCTCCACCGCCGTCTGGGAGACCGCACGGCAACAGCCGGTGGGTCCATCGGAGCCGCCGGTCACGGACGAGGCGGAGGCGCGGCTGCTTCTCCAAGTCGCCTCGCCGGTGCGCCGCCGTCTTGAGAGGGCGACCTCGGCGCCGCGACCTCGGGAGACCGGCGCCGCCAGCTCGGCAACCTTGGACGCCGAGGCCACGAGCGCCGTGCCCACCGGGTGGTTGCACGGAGGCGGCACCAGGCCGCTGAATCAAGCGCTTCTGGACGTTCAGGCGAAGCTGCGCGCTGAAGGCGACGCCCTTCAAACTTGCACCAGGGCGCATCTGGCAGCGGGGACGGCCGTCCGAGTACGTTTCCTTCTTCTTTTTGATTCTTGTTTTTCTCTGTGGGGGCGCGCCAACGCACCCACTGGGTGTAGTCCCCGAGTTCCGGGCCGGCTGCTGAGCAGGCGGTTCGGAACTCCCTCTGGCGAGCTCCAAATACTAACTTTGTCTTCAATGACTTATTGCAGGAGTATCACAACCTCCGCGCCACTGCCTTCAACCGCAATGTTGAGGAGTTGAGCAAGCGGGCTGCCGACTTGTTGGAAAGCCGGAGTAAGTTCTTCTTCTTCGCGGGGGCGCGCTGGCGCACCCGCGGGCTGTAGTCCCCGACATTCGGGCCGACTGCTGAGCAGTCGGGCCGGATCTTCCCGGCGATCTTCTTTGCTGACGACTTATTTGTCCCTTCTTTCGTTCTTCAGGAGCCAATGCCGTTCTTCAAGAGTAGCTGGGTGAGGCCAATACCGCCCGGCGTGCCAAGGAGGAGGAGTGTAGCAAGCTTGCTGCGGAGCGCGACCTGCTGGCGGCGCTGCTGGCCGAGCAGAAGGAGCTGCTCAAGAAGGCGCAGGACGAGGCCGAGAAGAAGGAGGCCGCTCTCCTAGCCAAGTTCGAGAGCGAGCGCTCCTCCTAGACTGACAGGGAGGCGATGCTGACCTCCGGCTTCCACGAGATCGAGGATATCATTGACGGTAAGTTTCTCTCGTTTTTTCGGGCTTCCGACTATGTGTCGGGCCGACTTCTGATTTTTCGACTTGCTTCTTTTTGGTCTTGGCAGACTTCTTCCCTGGTCACTCGCAGGCAGTCCCTCTGGCCATCGAGGCTGCTCGTGAGGCGCGAAGGGCAAGCGGTGAGGAGATCGCCGCTAATGCCCCCCAAACCATCGATGAGCAGCTTCTGAGCATTGAAGCCCATCTTCGTCCGGCCCACCGGCGGATGCGTCGGTGCCCAGGCAGTTGCCGTTTTGTGGCTGGACATGCCGGCTCTGCGCACCGCCAGTCGGACCGCCGACTGGCTGGAAGTCGCCGCCGGCCGTCTTGAAGCTTGGAAGGGTTCCTCGGCCCGGGCCGGAGCGTGCCGGGCCTTGGAGTTTGTCAAGGCATGGTATCCGGGGCTGGACCTGGACCGTCTGGCCGTGTTCCGGTCAGAAGCCCAGGCCGAGCTGGAGGCCGTGGAGGGCGCCCTTATCGAGTGTGCGGCGGCCATCGCTGAGTACACGGACACCAGTGTCTTCGTGCCCGAGCGGGCTGAAGGCGGCGAGGAAGTGCCGCCAGAGTGGTTCGGGATGAACCCGGAGTATGGCAAGGACTCGGCGGAGGTGATCGACTCCAGCATCGAGGAGGAGGACGAGGCGGAGGACGAAGGCGAGGCGAAGGTGCCAGAAGACGGAGCAGGCGGCCAGCCTCAGCTCGACCGCGCCTCCAGCAACGAGCCGCGTCGAGAGAAGGCAACTGCTACCGGAGGCGATCAAACCGAGACCGCCGAGCCGACTGCCCCGGCGCCTGACACCGCCGTCTCCTCCGATCCTCCGATCCCAGATGCTGCCTCCTAGGCTGCCTTTTCCGCCTCTGCTTGTCTGTCTTAGTAATCTTTTGAAAACTTTGTTAGATTCGAACAATTCCACCCGCGGGGTGTATCTTGAACTTCTATTTGAAGGTTCAGCCAAGGGCCTATGTAAATATTTATTCGATTTCCGTGTTTCCTTGCTTACTGCTCTTTAGGCTTTTCCCTTTGCCGCCTTCCTTTAGTCGCTGCCTTGCCAGACGGATAGCCGCTCTGCGGACTGTCGCTGGGTCAAGTGCTTGGCTACTTCGGGAAGGCAAGTACTTGGCCGTTTAGAGTTTCTTTATCAAGTCGGATAGAAAGCGACAGGCCGACTACACAAGAGTCGGCCGTCTTTGATAGAGGTTAATAAAGACGGCGAGCCGACTACTCATGAGTTGGCTTTCTGCTTCAGAAATGCTGGAGGCCGTCTTACGCTATGTTCGTGCTTTAGGTCCTTAGCCATTTTTCGTGTGGGCGCCCGTTCTTCCTCACTCCTGCCTACCTCACAGTCGCTCTGCGAGCTGCGGCTTTGCCAGGAGGCGGATTGGGCACCGCGCACTACTTGTATGACTGCGGGAAGCTCCTCATAGCGCAAGGCGGCGAGTCCCCGGGCCGACTAGTCTGGCCCGGTTGCAAGCGGCTTGTGATGAAAGTAATGTACTCAAAGGCATAATTCTTATCATACAGATAACAAAAGGGCAGTCCCCGAACTCGTCTCGGGGGACCCAAAGTCATAGTACTTTAATACAAAGGGGTAGTGTGATACATACTGCATCAACTATAAAATCTTCGAAGAAGATTTGCATTCCACGGGCGCTCTGTCTCTTTGCCGAAGTCGTCCCTCTTGCACGCTCGGGGCTTCTGAGCGTCGATCAGATAGTAGGCGTCGTTCCCTAGCACCTTGCTGATGACAAAGGGGCCTTCCCAAGGTGCCGACAGCTTGTGCTGGCCGGCTGTTCGCTGGATCAACCGGAGCACAAGGTCGCCTTCTTGGAAAGATCTTGGCCTGACCTTCCTGTTGTAGTATCGACGCAGACTCTACTGGTAGATGCTGGACCGGCTGAGTGCCAACAGCCGGCCCTCTTCCAGCAGATCGACGTCGTCTTGACGTGCTTCTTCTGCTTCTTCCTCGGTGTACATGGTGACTCGCGGGGAGTCGAACTCTATGTCCGTTGGGATGACGGCTTCGGCACCATAGACAAGGAAGAAGGGTGTGAAGCCGGTTGACTTGTTTGGAGTCATGCGCAGACTCCAGAGGACGGCTGGCAGCTCCTCAAGCCAACAGCCGGCAGATTGCTCCAGCGGTACGACGAGTCGAGGCTTGATGCCGGATAAGATGAGGCCGTTCGCTCGCTCCACCTGGCCGTTTGACTGCGGATGGGCAACGGACGCTAAGTCCAGTCGGATGCCCTGTGTCGCGCAGAAATGGGCCAAGGCGCCTTTGGCAAAATTCGTGCCATTGTCGGTGATGATGCTGTGTGGGATGCCGTACCGAGTTGTGATGTCAGCGATGAAGGTCACTGCAGTCGGACCATTCAACTTCTTGATGGTTTTCACCTCCACCCACTTGGTGAACTTGTCCACTGCGACAAGTAGGCGAGTCAAGCCACCTCGTGCCGTCTTGAATGGTCCCACCATGTCCAGGCCCCAGAGTGCAAAGGGCCAGGCGATGGGGATAGTCTTGAGTGCGGAAGCTGGCTGAAGTGGCTTGGAACGGAAATCTGGCACCCCTTGCACTTTTGGACTAACTCTTTGGCCTCTTCCAGGGCGGTTGGCTAGAAGAAACCGTGTCGGAAGGCTTTGGCGATGAGTGCCCTGGAGGCCGCGTGGTGACCGCACTCGCCCTCATGGATGTCTCTGAGGATTGCTTGGCCTTGTTCTGCCTCGACGCAGCATTGGAAGACGCCGATAACGCTGCGCCTGACCAGCTCTCTGTTGACTATGGTGTAGGCTGCTGCTCGGCGTTGCACTTGTCGAGCCAAGATTTCATCGGTTGGCAGCTCTCTGTTTACTAAGAACCTGAGGGTGGGCTGGGCCCATGAAGGTGCTGCTATTTCTTCAACTGCCACTAGTGCGACTTGGACAAGGGCGGCCGGGCTGGGAGGCGGCGGGTTGGAGTCCGCAACCGCTTGCTGATTTGACAAAGTCCCGGGGCCGACTGGAGCAGTCCCCGGGCCGAGCTCTGGAGTCTTCGATCTTGCCACTGCAGTCCCCGGGCCGGGTTCTGAAGTCCCCGGGCCGGCTTCGACTGTGTGTTTCTTGGATTCGGATCCGTCTTCCTCAGGCGGAGCCGGCACAAAGATTGAATCTGATTCTGGTGACGGCTTGATAGAAGGCTTGAGGAGGTGCTGGAGGGCGACACCAGATGGTATTGCCTGGCGGGTGGAGCCGATTCGTGCCAAGGCGTCTGCTTGGTCGTTGTCGTTCCTTGGTACGTGGAGGAACTCGCACCCCTCGAAGTATCCGTTGAGTTGCTGGACGAGGAAACGATAGCTCGCCATATTTGCATCCTTGGCGTCCCAATCGCCAGATGATTGCTGGACCACCAAGTCAGAGTCGCCATAACACAGGATCCGGCGAATGCCGAGTTCTTTGGCAAGCCGGAGCCCGTGGATGAGCGCCTTGTACTCGGCCACGTTGTTGGAGGCGGCGAAGTGGATCTGCAGCGCATATCTGAGCTTGTCGCCCTTGGGGGAAGTGAGGACGACACCGGCTCCCAAGCCGGTGCGCATCTTGGAGCCGTCGAAGTGCATCCGCCAATGGGTGGAGTTGGGCGCTGGTGGAGATACTGGGTCTCGGCCCAGTCGACGAGGAAGTCGGCCAGTGCTTGCGACTTGATGGCGGTGCGGGGCTCGTAGTAGATGGTGTAGGGGGCCAGGTCGATGGCCCATTTCGCCACTCGGCCAGAAGCATCTTGGCTTCCGATGATCTCGGCCAGTGGAGCTATGCAGACCACAATGATTGGGTGCTCTTGGAAGTAAGGCTTCAATTTCTTGGCGGCAAAATGCACGCCGTAGCACATCTTCTGGTAATGGGGGTAGTTCTGCTTGGAGGCCGACAGCACCTCGCTCAAGTAATATACCGGTCTCTGGACAGGTAGCGCCTTGCCTTCCTCCTTGCGCTCGACTACAATGACTGTGCTGACTACTCGGCTGGTGGCGGCAATGTATAGGAGCATGGGCTCTTTGGGAGTCGGAGCCGCCAGCACAGGGGGAGTAGTCAACATCCTCTTTAGTTGGAGAAAAGCCTCGTCCGCCTTGGGAGTCCACTCAAAGAAGGTTGTCTTCTTCATGAGCTGATACAAGGGGAGAGCCTTCTCGCCCAGCCGACTGATGAATCGGCTGATGGATGCCAAACAGCCGGTGAACTTCTGCACATCTAACAGTCGTCTGGGTGCTTCCATCCTCTCGATGGCCTTGATCTTCATAGGATTGCACTCTATTCCGCGTTCGGAGACCAGGAAACCGAGGAGCTGGCCGGCTGGTACTCCAAAAACGCACTTCTCTGGGTTGAGCTTGATCTGGAATTGGCGCAGATTCTCAAATGTTTCCTTGAGGTCCTCCAGCAAGGTTCCACGCTTCTCCGTCTTCACCACTACATCATCCACATAGACGTGGGCATTTCTGCCGAGTTGCTTCAGGAGGCACTTCTGCATGCAACGCTGAAAGGTGGCGCCGGCGTTTCTTAAGCCGAACGTCATGGTCAGGTAGCAGAAGGCTCCAAACGGCATGATGAAGGCGGTCTTCAGTCTGTCAGCCGGGTTCAGCTTGATCTGGTGATATCCTGAATATGCGTCCAGGAAACTCAACAGCTCGCATCCGGCTGTGGAGTCTATCACCTGATCGATTCTCGGCAGAGCAAATGGGTCCTTGGGGCAAGCTTTGTTGAGGCTCGTGTAATCAATGCACATTCGCCACTGCTTGTTCTTCTTCAGCACCAGTACTGGGTTTGCCAGCCACTCTGGGAAAAACACTTCCATGATGAAGCCGGCTGCCAGGAGCCGGGCTATTTCTTCGACAACAACTCTTCTTTTTTCTTCTGACAGGTGGCGCAAGGGCTGCCTGATGGACTTCATATCAGATCAGACATGTAATTTGTGCTCGGCGAATTCCGTCGGGACACCAGGCATGTCCTTGGGAGACCATGCGAAGATGTCGCGATTCTCACGGAGGAAATCGACGAGCTCGCCTTCCTATTTGCTGTCAAGGCCTGTGCCCATGACAGCGTATCTCTTCGGGTGCTCCGGGTCCAACAGTATCTTCTTTGTTTCTTTGGCCGGCTTGAATGATCCTTCTGCTTCCGACTCCTTGGGGTCGGAAGATAACTCGGGCTGCTTGTCGGCCATCGCCACGACCCGATCAAGAAGCTGTTTCTCAGCCGCGATCACCAAGGACTCGGCTAGCCGACTACTTTCGGCCGCGCAAGCGGACGACTTCCTGTAGTCACCGGACACGGTTAGGATTCCCTTGGAACTCGGCATCTTCATCTTGAGGTAGGCGTAGTGGGGGACCGCCATGAACTTGGCCAAGGCGGGTCGGCCAAGCAATGCGTGATATGGGCTTCCAAGGTCCACCACCTCAAACCAAATTGGCTCTCGGCGGAAGTGATCCTTGTCTCCGAAGAGGACATCTATCAGGATCTTGCCGATTGGTGAGCAGGAAAGGCCAGGGACGATTCCGTGGAACACAGTCCGGCTGCTCTGAAGCTGTCTTCGCTTGATTCCTAATTTCTCCATTGTATCCTTGTACAGGATGTTGATACTGCTGCCTCCGTCTATCAGTACTCGCGAGAAGCGAGCGGCCCGCCTATCTGTGGCGAGTGTGGCGCCTAATACCAAGGCGTAGGAGCCTGGACTCGGCATCACCTCTGGGTGATCAGCTCTGCTCCAACTGATGGCTTTTCGGACCAATGCATGAACTCTGGTGTACTTGACGCGACCGCATTCACTTCTTGCTGCTGTTGGCGCCTGCTGCGTCGGTCATCCGCTACACTGGTGAACACCACATAGGCTCCGTGCTCATCCGAGAACTCGTCTTGTATCGCGCCGATTGGCCTGACGGCCGACTGCTGGGGCGGCTGTGGAGGAGGCGGCCCAGCAGGAGGGGGAGGGAGCAGGCCGTCCCCCTTGGCGATTCTGGTCAGCCAGTGGCATTTCCTGGTGGTGTGGTTTGACGGCTTCGCACCGCTGTGGAACTTGTAGGGACCATCCAGAGTCTGCTCGTAGGAGAAAGCCGGCAGCCAGTTGGACTTGCCGCTCTTTTGTCGCTTCGCCGGAGGCGGTCCCTCCAACTGCTAGTCTTCTGCCGTTGCCACTTGCCGACTATTGGAAGTCGGCTGTGGGGCTTTGCGCTTCTGGTCATTCTGCTGTTGCCGCCGACTGGTGTCTCCAGCCGGAGTTCTTGGAGCCTGAGGGGCGACTTTGCCAGTTGTGCTGACCCGAATCTCCGCCTTCATGGAGGAGTCGGCCGTGGCGTACTTGTCTGCTGTGATCAGCAGCTCATCGAGGGTCTCCGGCTCATCACAGAGGAGCTTGTGCTTGAGGAAGGTGCCTTCTCTGCACCCGGCAGTAAAGTACTCGATGGCCTGCACCTCGTGCACGCCCTCGCAGGAGTTCCAGAGTTCACCCCAGCGCGTGAGGTAGTCGCGAGTAGACTCGTCAGGGCCTTGCATGCACAAGGAGAGTTGGCGTGGCTTGGGAGGTCGCTTGTACGTGCTGGTGAAGTTGCGGACGAAAGCCTCAGTGAAGTCGACCCAGTTGTTGATGCTGCGAGGCTTCAGACTGTTCAACCACGTCCGGGCCGAGCCCTGGAGCATGAGCGGGACGTATCTTATGCAACATGCTTGTTGCCGTTCGCTATGTTGATGGCGGTGGAGTAGTTGATCAGCCAATCTTCCGGCTTCACGGTGCCGGTATATTTGGGCGTGTCTCGGGGGAGCGTGAACCCTTTGGGGAAGGGCTCATCTCGGATGCGGGGTCCAAAGCAGGGGGGACCCAACTCGTCTTCTTCTTCCAGCGCCAGGGATCGGTGGAGTCTGTCGATCCGGTGGCGGGCGTCGTTCTCTCCGACTCCCTTTCGGCGGCCAAGGCGATCGCCGAGAGTCGGATGTTCCACGGGCGGTGGGGAGACTCGCCTTTCTCTGCGAGGAGGGGGAGGTAGGTAGTCGTCCTGCCGTTCCACCGCTTTGGGGCGGCCGTCTTGGTCGCGCTCGATGGTGATGTGAGTCCGATTGTGGCTGACAGCCGGCTCCTTGTCCTTCTTCCCACGGGCCCCGCCAGTCGGCGTCCGAGACGTCGCACCTTGGTCTCGGCGAGGCGGTGGGTCGTTGTTTTGGCGCTGCAGCGCCTCGGTGCGGCAGCCGGCATCATTCTGCGCGGCAGCCGCGTTGAGGAGCTGCTGAACTCGCTCCGTCATTACGCGGCACTCTTCGCCTTCGAAGTTGTCGAGCTCGTCTGCCGCTGCCTGGGCGGCACGAATATTCTCTGCGGGCGTGGCATACACAGGGCGATCAGCCCCGAAGAGGTTGGCAATTGCCGCGCCGCGCTGTCGGATCGTGCCTAGGAGGCTAGGCCCGGTCGGAGCCGGCGAGCCGCCTACGGCGCGATCCATCTCGCGTTGGTAAGCTTCTGACAAGCGCCTCATGCTTGCCAGCTTCTTCGCGCCCTCGACGAGCTGAAGGCGGAGCGCGTCCAGTGTCTCGGCATCGGCGTCTTCCGGAATTGGCGCTGCAAGGCCTCACAGGGCCGCGTCAAGCGGGTCATGCGCTCCTTCGCCGGAGCGCTCGCCATGGTCGAGGACCTCAGTGACGGTGCTTCCGCCGCTCCTTGCGTAAGAGAGCGACTCGTCGTAGACCACCACGTTGGTGGGGAACGCGTCGAGCGACACGGTGTCGGAGTCGACCAGCATCGGGTCGGTGGATCCTATGGACTCCAGGTCCGCGGCAGGCTCGCCGGTGACGTGGAGTTGGTCGAGGAGGCCCGCGAGGAGGCTCTCGGGGACACTCGTGCCTGCATCGGACGCAGGCTCATCGGAGAGGCGAACCTCGCCGATAAGATCGGCGAGGCAGCTGGCCGCACATGCGATCTCAGCACCGTGCAGCGTGTCGGCACAGACGCCATCCGGTGTGCCGGGCTGGCTGTGCTCGCCGGGGAGGAATAGGGTTCCCGTCTAGAGCAGATCTCCGGATGATGGTGCACCTCGCCCCATGGTGGGCGCCAAATGTCGGGGGTTGGATATGACATATGCCAAAGGATGGCTTATGATGGTGGGAGCGAGTAGAACGTCGCCGGTTCCTGGAAGCGGGATGAGGCGAAGACATGCATGCCGGTGGAACTTACCGAGCTTCAGGGCTCTCCTAGGAGACAACACCCCTACTGCTGCTCTGCGGGGTCTCCGCATGATCACTAAGGCAAAGTGACTACAATGGTGCTCCTGGAGCTGTTTCGGGAGGCAGGAGAAGGCAAGGCTAGCTCTCTCCTCCCTGTGCTATCTGGTCTATCTCTATCTAGGTCCGAACCCTTTGCATGGGTGCCCCGGGGGGTTTATATAGGCCTACCCCCCGGGGGTACAATAGTAATCCGGCTGGGCACGGGTCCCAGCCGTCTGTCTCTCAGGCCGCCGTCTTCCCCGCCGGCTTCTAGGGCCCGCCGACTGGCGGGCCCCGCGGACAGGCTTGATACTGTAGCGGCACTCCTGATGACGCAGGCTCGGTCACTGGTCGTGACAACAGTGCCACCATCTATCGGGCGATCACTGTCGCCATTCCCCATCCTATCTGGTTAATGGCTCGTGGGGCCCTAGGGAGGAGTCGGCCGACTCCAAGGAGGTCGTCTCCCACAGGTCCGTCTTCGGGGCGCCCAGGCCGCCTTTGGCCCACCCAGTGATAGGCGGCCCCGCTGTCTTCGGGCCGTACAGGCCGGCGTCGTGGGCACAGTGTGTGGCGCACTGTGGCTGAGGTCAGGGCAGGCATGGCAACAATGCCGCGCCTCGCCGGAGATCTTCCAGCGATACGGCTCACTGTAGCCATGCCGGCCCTTCGTAAGAAGGGGGAATGGCCACGCCATGACCGTACCCCACATCGTACTTAGGGATGAGGGAGGAGTCATGGGCCGACTCTCCATAGTCGGCCTCTCTGGAGGTCGCCAGCTCAGAGTCGGCTTATCTCGGAGTCGTCGTCTGGGACTCGGCTTGTCTTGGAGTCGCTCCTGGGACTCGGCTTGAGGGGCACGGCCTGCCCCGATGTCTTGAAAGGTCCTGGGACTCGGGTTAGCCTACCCGTGGCCCAATACTCCGACAATGAGGGGGCCGGCCAAGGGGGGTGGCGTGCCCTAGGGGAGAGTCCAACCCCAACCGGGAGTAGGACTCCCCCCTTTCCTATTAGGAGAGGGAGAGGGAAGGAAGAGGGGGGAGGGAAGAAGGAAAGGGGGGCCGGCCCCCCTCCCAATTCGGATTGGGCTTGGGAGGGCGCGCCCCCTCCTTTGCTTCTTCTCCCTTCTTTCCACTAAGGCCCAATAAGGCCCATATACCTCCCGGGGGGTTCCGATAACCTCCCGGAGCTCTGGTATTGTCCCAATCTCACCCGGAACCTTTCTGGTGTCCAAATATAGTCGTCCAATATATCGATATTTATGTCTCGACCATTTTGAGACTCCTCGTCAAGTCCGTGATCACATCCGGGACTCCAAACAACCTTCGGTACATCAAAACTCATAAACTCATAATAAAACTGTCAACGAAACCTTAAGCATGCGGACCCTACGGGTTCAAGAACTAGGTAGACATGACCGAGACTCGTTTCCGGTCAATAACCAATAGCGGAACCTGGATGCTCATATTGGCTCCTACATATTCTACGAAGATCTTTATCGATCAAACCGCATAACAACATACGTTGTTCCCTTTGTCATCGGTATGTTACTTGCCCGAGATTCAATCGTCGGTATCCAATACCTAGTTCAATCTTGTTACCGGCAAGTATCTTTACTCTTTACGTAATGCATCATTCTGTAACTAACTAATTAGCTACATTGCTTGCAAGGCTTGTAGTGATGTGCATTACTGAGAGGGCCCAGAAATACCTCTCCGACAATCGGAGTGACAAAACCTAATCTCGAAATATGCCAACTCAACATGTGCCTTTGGAGACACCTGTAGAGCTCCTTTATAATCACCCACTTACGTTGTGACGTTTGGTAGCACACAAAGTGTTCCTCCGGTAAATGGGAGTTGCATAATATCATAGTTGTAGGAACTTGTATAAGTCATGAAGAAAGCAACAACAACATACTAAACGATCAAGTGCTAAGCTAACGGAATGGGTCAAGTAGATCACATCATTCTCCTAATGATGTGATCCCGTTAATCAAATGACAACACATGTCTATGGTTAGGAAACATAACCATCTCTGATTAATGACCTAGTCAAGTAGAGGCATACTAGTGACATTTAAGTTTGTCTATGTATTCACACATGTATCATGTTTCCGGTTAATACAATTCTAGCATGAATAATAAACATTTATCATGATATGAGGAAATAAATAATAACTTTATTATTGCCTCTAGGGCATATTTCCTTCACCACCCCCTTCTCCATTTGAGAGAGAGCCATCAGAACGTGCCTACACTTCCACTGTTCATTTTCTGAGAGAGAACCACCTACTCATGTGTGCAGACCAAGACATTCCAATCTTACCACTAGAATCTTGATCTCTAGCCTTCCCCAAGTTGCTTTCCACTCAAATCTTCTTTCCACCATATCCAAATCTGTGAGAGAGAGTTGAGTGTTGGGGAGACTATCATTTGAAGCACAATAGCAAGGAGTTCATCATCAACACACCGTGTACTACCTTTTGGAGAGTGGTGTCTCCTAGATTGGTTAGGTGTCGCTTGGGAGCCTCCAACAAGATGTGGAGTTGAACCAAGAAGTTTGTAAGGGCAAGCAGATCGCCTACTTCGTGAAGATCTACCCAAGTGAGGCAAGTCCTTCATGGGCGATGGCCATGGTGGGATAGACAAGGTTGCTTCTTCGTGGACCCTTCGTGGGTGGAGCCCTCAGTGGACTCGCACAACCATTACCCTTCGTGGGTTGAAGTATCCATCAACGTGGATGTCCGATAGCACCACCTATCGAACCACGCCAAAAGTCTATGTGTCTGCATTGCGTTTGCACCCACCTATCGGAACCACCTTTACTTTCTTGCAACTAGCATGTTTTACTCTTTTTGCCGCTTATACTCTTGCCATGCTTGCTTGAAATGTATTGTGAATGCCTAAACTTGTGCTAAAACTCCACCTCAACTTGAAAAACTTAAAACCGCCATCTTCTTGATCCTTTCAATTTGTATCAGAGCATTGGTCTCCATTGCTTTAGTTTAATCACCATTAGAGGAAGATGGATGAGTCTACGATTGGGAGTATTAGACGTAGAGTGCCTATGCTTGACGGAGAGTTCTATAGTGCTTGGAAAAATGAGATGCTTGAGATTTTCAATGAATATAGTTTGAACAAGTATATTGCTAGCCCTTGTGTGCCTGCTATTGATCCCTTGCATCCTACCCCCGATGAGTATCTTGACATGACCCGCAACCTTAGAAGTCTTATCATGAGAGTATTGCCTAGAAATTTGCTTGTATGCTTGCCTACATTTGAATGTGCTTATACCATATGGAGATATCTCGAGGAGCGCTTTCCAAATTATTCCTTTAAAAATCTAGATGAGATTCTTCAAAAGTCCATAGCTTTTCATAAAATGAATCCTAGTGATTCTAAATTTGGTGATTGTCTATTTGAGCTTCGTGACCTTATGCGTGCCAAAGGAGATGTTGGATTCATCCCGTCGCATCATCTCACAAGTCAATCGAATTCATAAAGATGCACATTGTCATGATCATAAATCTAATGAATCACTCTCTCTAGGTGATGATCATTCGCAAGATGATGTTGAACATGGATACTATGATAAGGATGATGATATTGACTTTGATCTTGATGAGTCGATGAGACACTTTGGTCTTATGGCTAACCTTCGTGGATACATGGTAGGAAGAAAGGAATGGGTTCTTGATAGTGGATGTACTGATCATATGACCGGAGATAAAGAAATATTTCGTGAGCTTGCTGAAAGCAATGGTCCCCGATAGTATGTCACTTTTGGTGACAACTCAAAGGGTAAAGTAGTTGGCCTCGGTAAGGTGGCCATTTCTCATGACAGCTCTATCTAAAATGTTATGCTCATTGAATCGCTTGGCTACAATTTACTTTCCGTATCTAGACTAGCCGATTTTGGTTTCAATGTTTTATTCACAGAAGTAGATTGCCAAGTGTTTCGAAGAGAAAATCATAAGATGGTCTTTACTGGTATATGAAGAGGTGATCTATACATTGTTGATTTCACTAAAAGAGCTCAACCTAGAACTTTCTTAATTGCTAAATCTTCTAAAGGTTGGTTGTGGCATTGAAGGTTAGGTCATGTGGGCATGCGTAATCTTGATAAGCTTATTAAAGGTGATCATATCCTTGGTGTTAAAGATGTCATATTTGACAAGGATAGACTTTGCAGTGCTTGTCAAGCAGGAAAACAAGTTGGAGGAAGTCATCCCGTGAAGAACATCATGACCACGAGAAGACCGTTTGACCTACTCACATGGATCTTTTTGGTCCCAACGCCTACAAGAGTCTCGGTGGTAACTCGTTCGGATTGGTCATTGTTGATGATTTTTCAAGATTTACGTGGGTGTTCTTTCTTGATGATAAATCTCAGGTCCAAAAGATCTTCAAGAACTTTGCTGGGAAGGCCCAAAACCAATTTAAAGTAAAGATCAAGAAGGTTCGGAGCGGCAATGGAACAGAGTTCAAGAACACCAATGTGGATACCTTTCTTGATGAAGAAGGGATTTCACATGAGTTCTCGGCTATGTACACACCTCAACAAATTGGAGTTGTTGAGAGGAAGAACCGAACACTTATCGAGATGGCGAGAACGATGCTTGAGGAATATAAGATGCCAAGACACTTTTGGGCGGAAGAGGTTGATACATCTTGCCATGCAACAAATCGACTATATCTTCACAAGCTTCTCGGCAAGACGGCATACGAGCTTCTCACCGGTAACAAACCCAAGTTGGACACTTTCGAGTATTTGGCTCAAAGTGTTACATTGTTGATAAGTATCATTGTTCGAAATTTGCCCCTAAATCTCATGAAGGTTTCCTACTCGGTTATGGCTCAAACTCTCACATTTACCATGTCTACAACAATTTCACCCGAAAGGTTGAAGAGACGGTAGATGTGAAGTTTGATGAATCTTACAACTCGCAAGTAGAGCAATTGCCGATTGATGTAGGAGACAAAGATCCTTCGTAAGCAATTCAAGAATTGTCTATTGGCAAGATTCGCCCAACGAAGGTGAAGGAGAGTACCTCGTCTGTTCAAGTGGAAGCCTCAACTTCACGACAAGGTGAACCACAAGTTGACTTGGAGGCATCCACAAGTGGAACACGCCAAGATGAAGGAAATGAGGAAGTACAACAAGATGAACCTGATCGACCTCCTTCTTCACCTCCACTAGAGAATAACAACGTTAACAACAACAAAGAAGGACAAGAGGAAGAAGAAGACAATGAAGAGGATGTTCCACCCCGACTCAAACAAAAGCTCTCACAAGTTAGAGCAAGAGTCTCAAGGTATCATCCCGTCGAACAAGTCTTCAATGACATTCAAACCGGGAGAATTACTCGCTTTAAAACTCGTTTAGCTAACTTTTGTGAACATTAATCATTCATTTCTAGTATTGAACCTATGAAGGTCGAAGAAGCTCTTGATGATCCAGATTGGGTGAACGCTATGCATGAAGAACTACATAACTTCGAGAGGAATCAAGTTTGGCCATTGGTTGGGAAGCCCGACGACAAGCACAATGTCATTGGTACAAAATGGGTGTTTCATAATAAGCAAGATGAGGATGGACAAGTTGTACGCAACAAGGCCCGTCCTGTGGCCCAAGGCTACACTCAAGTCAAAGGTATGGATTATGGTGAGACATACACCCCCGTTGCTAGAGTTGAGTCCATACACATGTTACTCTCTTATGCCAATCATCATGATATTACTTTATACCAAATGGGCATTAAAAGTGCTTTCCTAAATGGTGAAATTGAGGAGGAAGTCTATCTTAAACAACCTCTTGGCTTTGTTAATCCCAAGAAACCCAATCAGTTTACAAACTTCACAAAGCTCTTTATAATCTTAAACAAGCTCCTAGAGCATGGTACAAATGCTTAACGAAGTTTGTTATTGAAAAAGGCTTTGAAATTGGGAAGATTGATTCTACACTTTTTTACAAAAAGGGTTAATGGTGAACTATTTGTGTGCCAGATTTATGTGGACGATATCATATTTGGTTCGACTAACCCTCATTTTAATGAAAAGTTTGGAAGTCTAATGTCGGAGAAGTTTGAGATGTCTATGATGAGTGAACTCAAATTCTTTCTTGGTTTCCAAATCAAGCAAACTAAGGAGGGTACCTTTGTTTCCCAAACAAAGTATACCAAGGACCTATTCAAGAAGTTCAACATGCAAGAAAGAAAAGGTATGAAAACACTGATGCCTACTAGTGGACATCTTTATTTGAGTAAGGATGGCAAACCGGTTGACCAAAAGGTTTACCGCTCTATGATTGGTTCACTGTAATATCCATGTGCCTCCCGTCCCGATATTATGCTAAGTGTGTGCATGTGTGCACGATATCAAGCGGCCCCTAAAGAATGTCATCTTAAGGCTGTGAAAAGGATAGTGAGATACTTAATTCATACACCAAACTTTGGCATTTGGTATCCTAAGAGGTCTTCTTTTGATCTTGTTGGCTACTCCGATTCGGACTATACCGGTGACAAGGTTGATAGGAAGTCCACTTCGGGTACTTGTCAATTTCTTGGTAGATCTCTTGTGTCTTGGTCCTCCAAGAAACAAAACTCGGTATCCTTTTCCAAAGTGAATACATTGCCGCTGGATCATGTTGTGCTCAATTACTTTGGATGACCCAAACTCTTAAAGATTATGGGATACATGTGAAACATGTTCCATTGCTTTGTGACAATTAAAGTGCTATTAAGATTGCTCATAATCCCGTGCAACACTCTTGAACTAAGCATATTGAAGTTGGTCATCATTTCATTCGAGATCATGTTGCTAAAGGAGACATCAATCTTAAGCATGTTCGCACCGATAAGCAATTGGTGGATATATTCACCAAACCGCTTGATGAGAAAGTATTTTACCGTTTGAGAGGTGAATAGAACATCATTGAGGCTTCAAACTTGGAGTAAAACTCCATTTGGATACATGCAAGGCATGAGCCTTTAATGACTAATCCTTGATATTTCTCTTATGATGAACACCATATGTCTTGGATCTATACTTGTACCCTTGCATGTTATCTAATCCTTATAGGTACTTGGATGAACTTAAATCTATGAGATTGCAAGCCACTCACATATTGAGCGATCTCTACATCACCAAGTTCCTATGGTATGGTTGTTGATTAAGGAAGCATGAATCCACTCAACATATCCTTTGACAATTTCTATATATAAAATTTCATTTGGTATCAAGTCTCATGATTGTCACTTTCGATACACAAGTGCTCTTCCTTGCAAGACTTACCCATGTAGGAAGATGAATTCAAACTACAAGTGGTGCTCCAACTCTTGATGAACTACATCAACCTTGAGCATCCAACACAAGTTTAACTACATGATCAAGATTAACATCCCAACCAAGGTATGATATTCCATCTTAGAGAAGCTTTTCTCCAAGCCATGGGTCAAAGTAACTCAACGAGATGAGAATACATCAAAGTACTTAAACGAAAAAAGGTAACCCCATTTTGAGCTTAAACAATGAGTATGACCTATGATCAAGTTATCTCACTTGACTCCTAAGTCAATATACTCTAACATAGGTGACTTTGTCACCCACCCCTTCTAGATGAAGTTCTCTAGTGTTTCTATGTTCACTTACTTTGTGTTTTGCATACATTTCTCGCTATTTTGTCTCCCTCTAAATAAAAAAACTTCATCTAGATCTCTTTTCTTTTGTCTGTTTTTCTCTGTAACTTCTGTGTTTAATTCTTTGCAAACCCTTAAAATCTAATTCATTGTAGATCCTTGGGAAATTTCATTTGCCAAGTGAGCCGAGCTGACAAAACTTTTCCTCTGCACTGAACTCGGACACACCGGTTCCAGCCTATTGGCTAGACCGAAGTACAAGGAACCCTTGTATATAGTTCATTGGTTCAACCGAAAAGGACTAGCTCAGTCTGACTGATGAGCACTCTCAGCTGCTCTAATCACTCGGATCTCCCGATGAAAACCACTCGGTGTCACCGATTTCACTGCTGAGAAATTTTTTGCCATTGAATTTTTGCCTATTTATTCTCCAGCTCCACTCAATGATTCTTATCCTCTACTCGCATCTCGAGCTACACGCTGCTTTGTAGTATCTCTCAAGGACCAAACCTACACTACAGGTGAAAAGCTTATACATAGAATCTTAGTAGTAGCGCTGGACAAAAAGGGGCGCTACTGCTAATTAGCAGTAGCGCTGGCCCCAAAAGGGCACTACTGCTACAATATTAGTAGTAACTGAAGGAAATATGCCCTAGAGGCAATAATAAAGTTATTATTTATTTCCTTATATCATGATAAATGTTTATTATTCATGCTAGAATTGTATTAACCGGAAACATAATACATGTGTGAATACATAGACAAACATAATGTCACTAGTATGCCTCTACTTGACTAGCTCGTTTATCAAAGATGGTTATGTTTCCTAGCCATGGACAAAAGAGTTGTCATTTGATTAACAGGATCACATCATTAGGAGAATGATGTGATTGACTTGACCCATTCCATTAGCCTTAGCACTTGATCGTTTAATATGTTGCTATTGCTTTCTTCATGACTTATACATGTTCCTATGACTATGAGATTATGCAACTCCCGTTTACCGGAGGAACACTTTGTGTGCTACCAAACGTCACAACATAACTGGGTGATTATAAAGGAGCTCTACAGGTGTCTCCGAAGGTACATGTTGGGTTGGCATATTTCGAGATTAGAATTTGTCACTCCGATTGTCGGAGAGGTATCTCTGGGCCCTCTCGGTAATGCACATCACTATAAGCCTTGCAAGCAATGTAGCTAATGAGTTAGTTACGGAATGATGCATTACGTAACGAGTAAAGAAACTTGCCGATAACGAGATTGAACTAGGTATTGGATACCGACGATCGAATCTTGGGCAAGTAACATACCGATGACAAAGGGAACAAAGTATGTTGTTATGCGGTTTGACCGATAAAGATCTTCATAGAATATGTGGGAGCCAATATGAGCATCTACGTTCCGCTATTGGTTATTGACCGGAAACGTGTTTCGGTCATGTCTACATTGTTCTCGAACCCGTAGGGTCCGCACGCTTAAGGTTTTGATGACAGTTATATTATGAGTTTATGAGTTTTGATGTACCGAAGGAGTTCGGAGTCCCGGATGATATTGGGGACATGACGAGGAGTCTCAAAATGGTTGAGGCGTAAAGATTGATATATTGGACGACTTTATTCGGAGTTTGGAAAGGTTACGAGTGATTCGGGTATTTTTCGGAGTACCGGAGAGTTACGAGAATTCGCCGGGGAGTATAAGGGCCTTATTGGGCCATACGGGAATAGAGGAGAGAAGCCAAAAGGAAGGAGGCCTGCGCCCCCCCTCTGGTCCTAATTGGACAAGGGGGGCAGCCCCCTTTTCCTTCTCCCTCTCCTCCTCTTCCCTTCTCTCCTACTCCAACAAGGAAATGAGGAGTCCTACTCCCGATGGGAGTAGCACTCCCCCCTTGGCGCGCCTCCTCCCTAGGCCGGCCGCCTCCCCCCTTACTCCTTTATATACGGGGGCAGGGGGGCACCCCAAGACACACAAGTTGATCTTCGTGATCGTTCCTTAGCCGTGTGCGGTGCCCCCCTCCACCATATTCCACCTCGGTCATATCGTTGCGGTGCTTAGGCGAAGCCCTGCGTCGGTAGAACATCATCATCGTCACCACGCCGTCGTGCTGACGGAACTCATCCCCGACACCCTGCTGGATCGGAGTCCGGGGATTGTCATCGAGCTGAACGTGTGCTGAACTCGGAGGTGCCGTACGTTCGGTACTTGGATCGGTCGGATCGTGAAGACGTACGACTACATCAACCGCGTTGTCATAACACTTCCGCTTTCGGTCTACGAGGGTACGTGGACAATACTCTCCCCTCTCGTTGCTATGCATCACCATGATCTTGCATGTGCGTAGGAATTTTTTTGAAATTGCTACATTCCCCAACAGTGGCATCCGAGCCAGGTTTTATGCGTGGATGTTATATGCACGAGTAGAACACAAGTGAGTTGTGGGCGATACAAGTCATACTGCTTACCAGCATGTCATATTTTGGTTCGGCGGTATTGTTGGATGAAGCGGCCCGGACCGACATTACGCGCAAGCTTACGCGAGACTGGTTTTACCGACGTGCTTTGCACATAGGTGGCTGGCGGGTGTCAGTTTCTCCAACTTTAGTTGAACCGATTGTGGCTACGCCCGGTCCTTGCGAAGGTTAAAACAACACCAACTTGATAAACTATCATTGTGGTTTTGATGCGTAGGTAAGAACGGTTCTTGCTAAGCCCGTAGCAGCCACGTAAAACTTGCAACAACAAAGTAGAGGACGTTTAACTTGTTTTTGCAGGGCATGTTGTGATGTGATATGGTCAAGAATGATGCTAAATTTTATTGTATGAGATGATCATGTTTTGTAACCGAAGTTATCGGCAACTGGCAGGAGCCATATGGTTGTCGCTTTATTGTATGAAATGCAAACGCCCTGTAATTGCTTTACTTTATCACTAAGCGGTAGCGATAGTCGTAGAAGCAATAGATGGCGTAACAACAACGATGCTACGATGGAGATCAAGGTGTCGCGTCGATGACGATGGTGATCACGATGGTGCTTCGGAGATGGAGATCACAAGGACAAGATGATGATGGCCATATCATATCACTTATATTGATTGCATGTGATGTTTATCCTTTATGCATCTTTTCTTGCTTTGATTGACAGTAGCATTTTAAGATGATCTCTCACTAAATTATCAAGAAGTGTTCTCCCTGAGTATGCACCGTTGCGAAAGTTCTTCGTGTTGAGACACCACGTGATGATCGGGTGTGATAGGCTCTACGTTCAAATACAACGGGTGCAAAACAGTTGCACACGCGGAATACTCAGGTTAAACTTGACGAGCCTAGCATATACAGATATGGCCTCGGAACACGAAGATCGAAAGGTCGAACGTGAATCATATGGTAGATATGATCAACATAGTGATGTTCACCATTAAAAACTACTCCATCTCACGTGATGATCGGACATGGTTTAGTTGATTTGGATCACGTGATCACTTAGATGACTAGAGAGATGTTTGTCTAAGTGGGAGTTCTTAAGTAATATGATTAATTGAACTTTAATTTATCATGAACTTAGTCCTGGTAGTATTTTGCAAATTATGTTGTAGATCAATAGCTTGCATTGTTGCTTTCATACGTTTATTTTGATATGTTCCTAGAGAAAATTGTGTTGAAAGATGTTAGTAGCAATGATGCGGATTGGATCCGTGATCTGAGGTTTATCCTCATTGCTACACAGAAGAATTATGTCCTTAATGCACGGCTAGGTGACAGACCTATTGCAGGAGCATATGCAGACATTATGAATGTTTGTCTAGCTCAATATGATGACTACTTGATAGTTTTGTGCACCATGCTTTATGGCTTAGAACCAGGACTACAGAATGTTTTTGAAATGTCATGGAACATATAATATGTTTCAAGAGATGAAATTGGTATTTCAGACTCATGCCCGTGTCAAGAGGTATGAGACCTCTGACAAATACTTCACCTAAAAGATGGAGGAGAATTGCTCAACTAGTGAGCAAGTACTTATATTGTCTGAGTACTACAATCGCTTGAATCAAGTGGGAGTTAATCTTCCAGATAAGATAGTGATTGGCAGAGTTCTCTAGTCACCATCACCAAGTTAGTGGAACTTCATGATGAACTATAATGCAAGGGATGACGAAAATGATTCCCAAGCTCTTCGTGATGCTGAAATCGACGAAGGTAGAAATCAAGAAAGAGCATCAAGTGTTGATGATTGACAAGACCACTAGTTTCAAGAAAAGGGCAAAGGGAAAGAAAGGGGAACTTCAAGTAGAATGACAAGCAAGTTTTCACTCCCACGAAAAAGCCCAAAGCTGAACCAAAGCCTGAAACTGAGTGCTTACACTACAAAGGAAATGGTCACTGGAAGCGGAAATGCCCTAAATATTTGGTGGATAAGAAGGATGGCAAAGTAAAACAAGGGTATATTTGATATACAGGTTATTGATGTGTGCCTTACTAGTGTTTATAGTAGCCCCTGAGTATTTGATACTTGTTTGGTTGCTAAGATTAGTAACTCGAAATAGGAGTTACAGAATAAACAGAGACTAGTTGAGGGTGAAGTGACGATGTGTGTTGGAAGTGGTTCCAAGAATGATATGATCATCATCGCACACTCCCTATACTTTCGAGATTAGTATTGAACCTAAATAAATGTTATTTGGCATTTGCGTTGAGCATGAATATGATTTGATCATGTTTATTGCAATACGATTATTCATTTGAAGTCAGAGAATAATTGTTATTCTGTTTACATGAATAAAGCCTTCGATGGTCATACACCCAATGAAAATAGTTTATTGGATCTTGATCATAGTGATACACATAATCATAATATTGATGCCAAAAGATGCAAAGTTGATAATGATAGTGCAACTTATTTGTGGCACTGCTGTTTGGGTCATATCGGTGTAAAGCGCATGAAGAAACTCCATGCTGATGGGTTTTTGGAATCACTTGATTATGAATCATTTGATGCTTGCGAACCGTGCCTTTTGGGCAAGATGACTGAAACTCCGTTCTTCGGAACAACGGAACGAGATACTGACTTGTTGGAAATAATACATACTGATGTATGCAGACTAATGAGTATTGATGCTGATGGCGGGTATCGTTATTTTCTGACCTTCACAAGATGATTTGAGCAGATATGAGTATATCTACTTAATGAAACACAAGTCTGAAACATTTGAAAAGTTCAAAGAATTTTAGAGTGAAGTGGAGAATCATCGTATCAAGAAAATAAAGTTTCTATGATCTGATCATGGAGGAGAATATTTGAGTTACGAGTTTGGCCTTCATATAAAACAATGTGGAATAGTTTCACAGCTCACGCCACATGGAACACCACAATGTAATGGTGTGTCCGAACGTCATAACCGCACTTTATTGGATATGGTGCGATCTATGATGTATCTTACCGATTTACCACTATCGTTTTGGGGTTATGCATTAGATCAGTTGCATTCACTTCAAATAGGGCACCATCAAAATCTGTTTGAGACGATGCCTTATGAACTGTGGTTTGGCAAGAAACCAAAGTTGTCGTTTCTTAAAGTTTGGGACTGCGATGCTTATGTGAAAAAGTTTCAACCCGATAAGCTCGAACCCAAATCGGAGAAGTGCGTCTTCATAGAATACCCAAAGGAAACTATTGGGTACACCTTCTATCATAGATCCGAAAGCAAGATATTCTTGCTAAGATGGATCCTTTCTAGAGAAGGAGTTTCTCTCGAAAGAAGTGAATGGGAGAAAAGTAGAACTTGATAAGGTAATAGTACCTTCTCCTGAATTGGAAAATAGTTCATCGCTGAAATCAGTTCCAGTGATTCCTACACCAATTAGTGAGGAAGCTAATGATGATGATCATGAAACTTCAAATCAAGTTAGTACAGAACCTCGTAGGTATTCCAGAGTACGGTCCGCACCAGAGTGGTATGGTAATCCCATTCTAGAAGTCATGTTACGAGACCATGATGAACCTACGAACTATGAGGAAGCGATGATGAGCCAAGATTCCACGAAATGGCTTGAGGCCATGAAATCTGAGATAGGATCCACGTATGAGAACAAAAGTGTGGACTTTGGTGGACTTGCCCGATGATCGGCAATCCATAGAAAATAAATGGATCTTCAAGAGCAAGACGAACATTGATAGTAGTGTTACTATCTACAAAGCTCGAATTGTCGCAAAAGGTTTTCGACAAGTTCAAGGTGTTGAATACGATGAGATTTTCTCACTCGTATCGATGCTTAAGTCTGTCCGAATCATGTTAGCAATTGCCACATTTTATGAAATCTAGCAAATGGATGTCAAAACTTCATTCCTTAATGGATTTATTAAAGAAGAGTTGCATATGATGCAACCAGAAGGTTTTGTCAATCCTAAAGATGCTAACAAAATGTGCAAGCTCCAGTGATCCATCTATGGACTGGTGCAAGCATCTCAGAGTTGGAATATATGCTTTGATAAGTTGATCAAAGCATATAGTTTTATACAAACTTGCGGTGAAGCCTGTTGAGGAAGTCCTGGATTAGGGGGTGTCCGGATGGCAGGACTATGACCTTTGGCCGGACTCCCGGACTATGAAGATACAAGATTGAAGACTCTGTCCCGTGTCCGGATGGGACTTTCCTTGGCGTGGAAGGCAAGCTTGGCGATATGATATGAAGATCTCCTCCCATTGTAACCGACTCTGTGTGACCCTAGCCCTCTCCGGTGTCTATATAAACCGGAGAGTTTTAGTCCGTAGGAAAAAACAACAGTCATACCATAGGCTAGATTCTAGGGTTTAGCCACTCCAATCTCGTGGTAGATCTACTCTTGTACTACCCATATCATCAATATTAATCAAGCAAGAGTAGGGTTTTACCTCCATCGAGAGGGCCCGAACCTGGGTAAAAACATTGTGTCCCTTGTCTCCTATTACCATCCGCCTAGATGCACAGTTCGGGACCCCCTATCCGAGATCCGCCGGTTTTGACACCGACATTGGTGCTTTCATTGAGAGTTCCTCTGTGTCGTCGCCTTTTAGGCCCGATGGCTTCTTCGTTCATCAATCACGATGCGGTCTGGGATGAGACTTTTCTCCCCGGACAGATCTTCGGATTCGGCGGCTTCGCACTGCGGGCTGACTCGTTCGGCCATCTGGAGCAGATCGAGAGCTACGCCCCTGGCCATCAGGTCAGGTTTGGAAGCTTGAACTACACGACCGACATCCGCGGGGACCTGATCTTCGACGGATTCGAGCCACAACCGGGCGCGCCGCACTGTCATGATGGGAACGATTTAACTCTGTCATCGGACAACGCCCAGGGCGTCACTCCGGTGTCCGCTCCGACCATTAACTCGGAGTCCACCACACCAGTCAGGGACGGACGGTTAGACGCCACCCCGGAAACTGCAATCTCTACGGCGATAGAGCCGGATACCATCTTAGTCCCTCACAAGGCCCGTGACTCCAAGGTGCCGGACTCCATAAATCCTGCACCTCTTCCGATTAAGCCCGAATGGGCTCCGGTCATGGAGTTCACCGCCGCGGATGTCTTTCAGCACTCACCTTTCGACAACATCTTGAATTCATTAAAGTCCCTCTCTTTGTCAGGAGAGCCCTGGCCGGACTACGGCCAACACGGTTGGGATACGGACGACGAAGAAATTCGCAGCCCACCCACCACCCACTTCGTAGCCACTGTCGATGATTTAACCGACATGCTTGACTTCGACTCCGAAGACATCGACGGCATGGACGCCGATGAAGGAGACGATCAAGAACCAGTACCTATAGGGAACTGGAAAGCCACCTCATCATATGACATATACATGGTGGACACCCCTAAAGCGGGGGATGGCGAGGAGAGAACGGAGGATGACCCCTCCAAGAAGCAACCCAAGCGCCGACGTCAGCGGCGCCGCTCTAAGTCCCGCCAAAGCAAAAATGGCGATTCCGGCACCGGAGATAACAATACGCCGGACAGTGCTGAAGACAACCCCCTCCAGCAGGATTCAGTACGGGAGGACGAAGGAGCCAACCCTCATGAGAGAGCGGCCGACAAAGAGGATGAGGACGACAATTACATGCGTCCCTCCAAAGACGAGGCAAGCCTCGACGACGATGAATTCGTCATGCCAGAGGATCCCGTCGAGCAAGAGCGTCTCAAACACAGACTCATAGCCACGGCAAGCAGCCTCAAGAAGAAACATCAGCAGCTTAGAGCTGACCAAGACCTGCTAGCCGACATATGGACCGAAGTCCTGGCGGCCGAAGAGTATAAACTAGAACGCCCATCCAAGAGCTAGCCGAAGCGCAGGCTACTTCCCCACCTTGAGGAGGAAGCAACTAAACCTACATCACGAGCGTACGATGCGCCCGATCGGCCACCCTGTGGCCGTGATAGAGAGGCCTTCAGGCCCTCGACCCAAGCCGCACCCCGACACCGCTCAAAACATACCAGAGTACGGGGAGACGCAACAGACCTGCGAGACATCTTGGAGAATAAGGCAAGGCAAACAAGATCGATCTACGGATCGCATGGGCGCCCCGCTTCACGTGACGCTAGCCGTCACACCGGACATAATAAGTATGGCCCGGCCGAATACAACAGACCAAGCTCGTCCGAGCTGCGTTGCGATATAGCCCAGTACAGGGGCGCCGCACACCCACTATGCTTCACAGATGAAGTAATGGATCATCATATCCTCGAGGGCTTCAAACCCGTAAACATCGAATCATACGATGGCACAACAGATCCTGCGGTATGGATCAAGGATTATCTCCTTCACATCCACATGGCCCGTGGCGATGATCTACACGCCATCAAATACCTCCCGCTCAAGCTTAAAGGACCAGCACGGCATTGGCTTAATAGCCTGCCAGCAGAGTCAATCAGTTGTTGGGAGGACCTGGAATCCGCATTCCTTGACAACTTCCAGGGCACGTATGTGCGACCACCAGACGACGATGACCTAAACCACATAATCTAGCAACCAGAGGAATCGGCCAGACAATTCTGGACATGGTTCCTGACAAAGAAAAACCAAATAGTCGATTGTCCGGACGCCGAGGCCCTCGCAGCCTTCAGGCACAACATCCGAGACGAATGGCTTGCCCGGCACCTAGGACAGGAAAAGCCGAAGTCTATGGCAGCCCTCACGACACTCATGACCCGCTTCTGCGTGGGAGAAGACAGCTGGCTAGCTCGTAGCAATAACATAAGCAAAAGCCCCGGCAATTCGGATAACAAGGATAACAACGGCAGGTCATGCCGCAACAAGCATAAGCGCCGCACTAATGGTGACAACACTGAAGATATGACAGTCAATGCCGGATTCAGAGGCTCTAAACCGGGTCAGCGGAAGAAGCCATTCAAACGAAACCGTCAGGGCCCATCCAGCTTAGACCGGATACTTGATCGCTCGTGCCAGATACACGGCACCCCCGAACAGCCAGCCAATCACACCAATAGGGATTGTTGGGTGTTCAAGCAGGCAGGCAAGATAAGTGCCGAGACCAGAGACAAGGGGCTACATAGCGATGGCGAGGAGGGGCCCCGGCCGCCGAACAACAAAGGACAGAAGCGATTTCCCCCGCAAGTTCGGACGGTGAATATGATATACGCAACCCACATCCCCAAAAGTGAGCGAAAGCGTGCTCTCAAGGACATCTATGCGTTGGAGCCAGTCGCCCCAAAATTCAACCCATGGTCCTCCTGCCCGATCACTTACGATCGATGGGACCATCCCACCAGCATCCGTCACGGCGGATTCGCCGCACTGGTCCTAGACACAATTATCGACGGATTTCACCTTACCAGAGTCCTAATGGACGGTGGCAGTAGCCTAAACCTGCTTTACCAGGACACTGTGAAAAATGGGCATTGATCCTTCGAGGATTAAACCCACAAAGACAACCTTCAAAGGTGTCATACCAGGGGTCGAAGCCAGCTGTACAGGCTCGGTCACACTCGAGGTGGTCTTCGGATCACCGGATAACTTCCGGAGCGAGGAGTTAATCTTCGACATAGTCCCATTCCGCAGCGGCTATCACGCCCTGCTCGGACGAACCGCATTTGCAAAATTCAATGCGGTGCCGCACTACACATACCTCAAGCTCAATATGCCAGGGCGTCGCGGGGTCATCACGGTAAATGGAAACACAGAATGCTCTCTTCGAACGGAGGAGCACACGGCGGCCTTGGCGGCGGAAGTACAGAGTAGCCTCTCAAGGCAGTTCTCCAATCTAGGCGCCAAACGTCCGGACAACGTCAAGCAAAGCCCGAGGTAACCTACAACAAATTCAGCTAGCACGTTCCGAGCAAGCATAGCAGTGCGGCCCCGACCCCAGCCCCCGCCAAACATCAATACTGGTACCATGCGTACATAATTACGCCTTAGAGATACCATGGGCATAAGGGGAGGGGCACAACAACGGCACGCCTAGAATGCGGCTTAACCGCACTAGGGGGCTCCCTATTTCGCCGTTTTTCTTTTTTCACACACTTTCAGGACCCAACTATTCGGAAGGCCTGTCCGACAATACTATCGCCGAACCAACGATGCAATAGCCAGGGAGGAAGCAAGCTACGTCACAAGTCAAGGTGGTCTCTATAACGAGTTTAAATACCTGTTTCTCTTACAATACTACAGCTTGCCCCTGAAGGGGAATATGTCAAATACTCCCATCTCTTGCTTACTGCACTTTTTGTATCGTCCTGCTTTCGCAGCAGCCCTTTTTTAATGAACAATATATAGCCCTTACCTATTATTGTACTTATATATTTTTATATATGCAAATATGTTCAGTCATGACACTATGCAACCGTACACTTTGGTACAGATAATACACCCGGGGCTTACAACACCCCATAACATGGTGTGAGAAGACCGAACACTCTAACAAATGCGGCACCCCGAACTTATAGCACTATATGCATCGGCTCTGAATCATGTCTTTGGTCAATAGTTGGGTTTGCCCGGCTCCCATGTTTTGGTACCTTACGATCCGCATTGTTGGCTAAGGTAGCGCTGGGAGAACTACTGCGATTGTGCCCCAGTTGAGCTGGGTTAACACCTCAGTAGAGAAAGCTAAAACTGACTGTCATGATAGTGCGAGAGACCGGTCGCTGTTCGCGAGGTTTCTTCAAGTCCTTAAAGACTTATGCCGCTTCGAGCGAGGAACCGGACTTATCCAGCCTAGGCGTGGATAGCGCCCCGAACTCGGTTTTCCGAATACTAGGGGCTTCGCCGAAATTTAAAATTATAGAATTCTATGGCTAAGTGAGAGTGATAAAGCATTATAAGTCCGACGGCCTGGTTCGTTGTGCTGAACGCCTCCCTAGACGGACCCAAGAATGGGAACAAGAGCGCTCAGGTTTATCCCGAACACCCCAACACTCGTGGCATGGGGGTCGAAGCCGACGACTTGCATCTCTCAGATTTGATAAACGGCCGCACAGAAGGTAATATTTTAAATTAACAAGCGTTGCTTAACGCATATGAACAAAGCTTCAGCGTACAGGATAACAAATGCGAGTTTACTCAAAAATTACATCTTTGGAGCACTCATCCGCTATGCGGCAGGCACCCTTCAGAACGCCATTATAATAAATCTCGGGCGTACGATACTCCTGGCCCGGCGGTGGCACGTCCGTCAACAACCTCTCCGCGTCTAGCTTGCCCCAGTGCACCTTAGCACGGGCAAGGGCCCGACGGGCACCTTCAATGCAAACGCAGCGCTTGACGACCTCAATCCACGGACACGCGTCCACCATCCGCCGCACCAGACCGAAGTAGCTCCCAGGCATGACTTCTCCAGGCCACAACCAAGCTGTGAGGCCCTTCATGGCCTGTTCGGCCACCTTGTGGAGCTCAACCAGCTGCTTCAGCTGGTCGCTCAGGGGCACCGGATGTTCGGCCTCAGCATACTGAGACCAGAACACTTTTTCCGTCGAGCTCCCCTCTTTGACTCGGTAGTATGCGGCGGCATCAGACACACTACGGGGCAGATCGGCGAACGCTCCTGGAGAGCTCCGGATTCGGGTAAGTAGCAGATAATTAACTTTTATATTTTTGCTTTGCATCAAGAATTCCTTACCTGCCGCTATCTTCTTCATCGCCTCGATATCCTGAAGGGCCTTCTGGGCTTCGGCCTTAGCGGTCTTGGCACTCTCAAGAGCCAAGGCAAGCTCGGACTCTCGAGTCTTCGAGTCACGCTCCAAACTCTCGTGTTTTTCCATGAGAGCCTGGAGCTCTTGCCGCACCTCCGCCACCCGCACCTCCTGCTTCTCTCGCTCGGCGCGCTCCAAGGCCGCACTCTTTTCGGCCTTGGAGACCGCCTCTTTCAGGGTCGCCACCTCGGTCGTGGCTCCTGCAACATTAACATTGGTCCTGTTATTATTATTATTATGCAACCAAGTATTTCTATATACATTTACAGGAGGTACTACGTACCCTCTTTATCCTCGAGCTGCTTCTTGGCACGGCCGAGCTCTCTCTCGGACCGCTCGAGGCTTTCCTTCAAGGCATTGACCTCCGCAGTCAGTGCGACAGAGGTCAGCAGCGCAGCCTGCATTCCCATATTGACATGTTTCTATTAGACTCCTGCGTATATCTTTTAAGATACTCAGTTCGGCTTTTCTTTCCAAACACCAAACTAAGCATCAGGGGCTACTGTCTATGCAGTAACATTTTTTATATATGTTTTTTAACACATACCTCAAAGCCCGTTAATAGGCTTGTGTAGGCTTCCGTCAGCCCGCTCTTGGCGGACTGAACCTTCTGAATCACCGCACTCATAACAGTGCAGTGTTCTTCTTCGATAGAGGTGCCGTTGAGCGCCTCCAGCAAATTGTCCGGTGCCTCCGGGTGGACGGAAGTCACCGGCGTCGCGGACTTGCCCTTCTTGTGAAGGCGCCGCCTGTCGGGCTCTGGAACCACTGATGGTTCCGGAGCAGTGTCCGGCCCAGGGCCGGACTTAGATCCCTCCGGGGCTTTACCCCCTTTGGGCTGGGAGTCCGGAAGGTCACCTTGTGGCGCCTCCAGGTCCACCTCCTCCTGGTTTTGTCCCCCACGGGACTCCGCCTCAGCATCGTTTGTAGGGAGAGGGGAGGAGGCTGTCGGAAGTGAAGTGCTATTCACATCCGACGAATTCAGAGATCCGCTCGACGAATCGCCGAGCTGAGCTCTGGGCAGACTGCATGATTAGCTTCGGTGTTAGAAGCTATCAAATAATAAAGGAGTGCAATAAGTCATTCGGGTAGCCGGACACTTACGATTTTGCCAGGGGCTTGACCCTAGAAGGCCAGTCCTCCTCGCCGTCTTCGGCATCGGGGGCGTAGTCCGGCAGAAGGGGTTTGCCCTTCTTGGACCCTCCGGCTTCCCCAGTTGGGGCGGCCTTTCTCTTCTTTCCTCCCCCCGCTGGAGGGGGAGAGGCATCTTCTTCTTCCTCCTCCTCATCTTCGGAGGCGGAGGGCGCGTTGGAGCTGTCGGGCAAATCCGACGACACCGTGCGCCGGGAACTCCTTCGGGTCCCCGTGGCCTTCTTCTCCGGCACCACATGGGGTGCCGGAACCAGTAGCTTCGCTAAGTGTGCGTCTACTGGGCCTTCGGGCAAAGGGGCCGGACAGTCAAACTGTCCGGATGTCCTCTTCCAATCCTGTCAAAGGAACGGGAGTTTAGATCCCACATAAAGTCACACTATGAAATCCGGGTATCCCGTAAGGGATTAAAGGTAAGCTTACTTCGGAGGCTTGACGTTTGGCGCAGAACCCGCAATCTTCGATGACACGAGGGGAGACCTCGGAACTCTTGAAAAGCACCTTCCAGGCGTCCTCGTGCTTCGTTTCGAAGAGCCGGGATAGAGTCTGGTGCCGGGCCGGGTCGAACTCCCACAAATTGAAGTCCCATCGTTGACACGGGAGGATCCGGCGGAAGAGCATGACCTGGACCACGTTGACAAGCTTGACCTTCTTGGTCACCAGGTCTCGGACGCAGGTTTGGAGTCCCGTCACCTCTTCCGAATTGCCCCACGACAGGCCCGTCTCTTTCCAAGATGTGAGCCGGGTGGGGATGCCAGATCGAAATTCAGGGGCCGCTGTCCATTTAGGGTCGTGCAGCTCGGTAATATAAAACCACCCAGATTGCCACCCTTTGATGGTTTCCACGAAGGCACCCTCGAGCCAGGTGACGTTGGCTATCTTGCCCACCATGGCACCTCCGCATTCTGCCTGTCATCCTTGCACGACCTTCGGCTTGACGCTGAAGATCTTCAGCCATAGGCCAAAGTGGGGCTGGATGCGGAAGAAGGCCTCGCACACGACGATAAACGCCGAGATATTGAGGATTAAGTTCGGGGCCAGGTCGTGGAATTCCAGGCCGTAGTAGAACATGAGCCCCCGGACGAACGGGTGAAGAGGAAAACCTAGTCCATGGAGGAAATGGGGAAGGAAAACAACCCTCTCATGGGGCCTGGGGGTGGGAGTGAGTTGCCCTGCATCTGGGAGCCGGTGCGCGATGTTGTTAGACAAGTATCCGGCCTCCCTCAGGTTTTTGATTTGTCCCTCCATGACGGAGGAGGCCATCCATCTACCTCCCGCTCCTGACATGGTTGGAGAAGGTTAAGGTGGGAAGTGCGGGCTTGGGCGCTGGAGCTCGAGCGTGCAGGGACGGATTAGCATAGGAGGAAGAGGGCGTGAATGGAAGGGGCGGATTCTTATCCCCTTATATGGGCGGCCAAAACTACGAGCCCCCACCGGCCTAATAAAACTCGCTTATCCCCCAAGCGCCGCGGTTAATGGTGCGGTTGGGTTATCCACACCCGTATTGATGAGAATCCCGGAATAAGGGGACACGATCTCTGCTTTGACAACACGTGCCAAGGAAACCTTCTCGCTAAATGTGCCAAGGTGGAACGGTAAAATGAATAAAAGCCTGGCCGTGGCATGATGTCACGCCGTGGAATACGTCAGCAGATTCGATTGATGCAAATATTATTCTCTCTACAAAGGAATGTGGGACTTATTTTACAGAGCCGGCCACTACCCTGGTGTTCAACATCTTCTATGAAATATTTGGAGGAGGAACCCGCCTTGCAATGCCGAAGACAACTTGCGCGCCGGACTCGTCGTCATTGAAGCCTGGTTCAGGGGCTACTGAGGGAGTCCTGGATTATGGGGTGTCCGGATGGCCGGACTATGACCTTTGGCCGGACTCCCGGACTATGAAGATACAAGATTGAAGACTCCGTCCCGTGTCCGGATGGGACTTTCCTTGGCGTGGAAGGCAAGCTTGGCGATACGATATGAAGATCTCCTCCCATTGTAACAGACTCTGTGTAACCCTAGCCCTCTCCGGTGTCTATATAAGCCGGAGAGTTTTAGTCTGTAGGAAAAAACAACAATCATACCATAGGCTAGATTCTAGGGTTTAGCCACTCCGATCTCGTGGTAGATCTACTCTTGTACTGCCCATATCATCAATATTAATCAAGCAGGGGTAGGGTTTTACCTCCATCGAGAGGGCCCGAACCTGGGTAAAAACATCGTGTCCCTTGTCTCCTGTTACCATCCGCGTAGACGCACAGTTCGGGACCCCCTACCCGAGATCCGCCGATTTTGACACCGACACCTGTATTTACAATAAAGTGAGTGGGAGCACTACTGCCTTTCTGATAAATATATGTGAGTAACATATTGTTGATAAAAAATGATGTAGAATTTTTTCCGGAAAGCATAAAGGAGTATTTGAAAGGAGTTCTTTAAAAAGAAAGACCTTAGTAAAGCTACTTACATATTGAGCATCAAGATCTATAGAGATAGATCAAGATTCTTGATAAGTTTTTCAATAAGTACATACCTTGTCAAGATTTTGAAGTAGTTCAAAATGGAACAGTCAAAGAAAGAAGTTCTTGCCTGTATTGCAAGGTGTGAAGTTGAGTCAGACTCAATGCCCGACCACATCAGAAGATAGAGAGAAAATGAAAGATGTTCCCTATGCTTCAACCATAGGCTCTATCATGTATGCAATGCTGTGTACCAGACCTGATATATGCTTAGCAATAAGTTTAGCAGGGAGGTACCAAAGTAATCCAGGAGTAGATCACTGGACAGCGGTCAAGAATATCCTTAGTGAGGACTAAGGAGATGTTTCTCGATTATGGAGGTGATAAAAGAGTTCGTCGTAAAGAGTTACATCGATGCAAACTTTTACACTAATCCAGATGACTCTAAGTCTCAATCTGGATACATATTGGAAGTGGGAGCAATAAGCTAGAGTAGCTCCGTGCAGAGCATTGTAGACATAGAATATTTGCAAAATACATATGGCTCTGAATGTGACAGACCCGTTGACTAAACTTCTCTCACGAGAAAAACATGATCATACCTTAGTACTCTTTTGGGTCTTAATAACATAGCAATGTGAACTAGATTATTGACTCTAGTAAACCCTTTGGGTGTTGATCACATGACGATGTGAACTATGGGTATTAATCACATACAGATGTGAATATTGGTGTTGAATCACATGATGATGTGAACTAGATTATTGACTCTAGTGCAAGTGGGAGACTGAAGGAAATATGCCCTAGAGGCAATAATAAAGTTATTATTTATTTCCTTATATCAAGATAAATGTTTATTATTCATGCTAGAATTGTATTAATCAGAAACATAATACATGTGTGAATACATAGACAAACATAGTGTCACTAGTATGCCTCTACTTGACTAGCTCGTTTATCAAAGATGGTTATGTTTCCTAGCCATGGACAAAAGAGTTGTCATTTGATTAACGGGATCACATCATTAGGAGAATGATGTGATTGACTTGACCCATTCCGTTAGCCTTAGCACTTGATCTTTTAGTATGTTGCTATTGCTTTCTTCATGACTTATACATGTTTCTATGACTATGAGATTATGCAACTCTCGTTTACTGGAGGAACACTTTGTGTGCTACCAAATGTCACAACGTAACTGTGTGATTATAAAGGAGCTCTACAGGTGTCTCCGAAGGTACATGTTGGGTTGGCATATTTCAAGATTAGGATTTGTCACTCCGATTGTCGGAGAGGTATCTCTGGGCCCTCTCGGTAATGCACATCACTATAAGCATTGCAAGCAATGTAGCTAATGAGTTAGTTACGGAATGATGCATTACGTAACGAGTAAATAGACTTGTCGATAACGAGATTGAACTAGGTATTGGATACCGACGATCGAATCTCGGGCAAGTAACATACCGATGACAAAGGGAACAAAGTATGTTGTTATGCTGTTTGACCGATAAAGATCTTCGTAGAATATGTGGGAGCCAATATGAGCATCCAGGTTCCGCTATTGGTTATTGACCGGAAACGTGTTTCGGTCATGTCTACATTGTTCTCGAACCCATAGGGTCCGCACGCTTAAGGTTTCGATGACAATTATATTATGAGTTTATGAGTTTTGATGTACCGAATGAGTTCGGAGTCCCGGATGAGATCGGGGACATGACGAGGAGTCTCGAAATGGTCGAGACGTAAATATCGATATATTGGACGACTATATTCGGAGTTCGGAAAGGTTCCGAGTGATTCGGGTATTTTACGGAGTACCGGAGAGTTACGGGAATTCGCCGTGGAGTATATGAGCCTTATTGGGCCATACGGGAATAGAGGAGAGAGGCCAAAAGGAAGGAGGCCTGCGTCCCTCCTCTGGTCCGAATTGGACAAGGGGGGCAGCCCCCTTTTCCTTCTCCCTCTCCTCCTCTTTCCTTCTCTCCTACTCCAACAAGGAAAGGAGGAGTCCTACTCTCGGTGGGAGTAGGACTCCCCCCTTGGCGCGCCTCCTCCCTAGGCCGGCCGCCTCCCCCTTGCTCCTTTATATACGGGGGCAGGGGGGAAACCCAAGACACACAAGTTGATCTTCGTGATCGTTCCTTAGCTATGTGCGGTGCCCCCCTCCACCATATTCCACCTCGGTCATATCGTTGCGGTGCTTAAGCGAAGCCCTGCGTCGGTAGAATAACATCATCGTCACCACGCCGTCGTGCTGACGGAACTCATCCCCGACACCCTGCTGGATCGGAGTCCGGGGATCGTCATCGAGCTGAACGTGTGCTGAACTCGGAGGTGCCGTACGTTCGGTACTTGGATCGGTCGGATCGTGAAGATGTACGACTACATCAACCGCGTTGTCATAATGCTTCCGCTTTCGGTCTACGAGGGTACATTTACAATACTCTCCCCTCTCGTTGCTATGCATCACCATGATCTTGCGTGTGCGTAGGATTTTTTTTGAAATTGCTACGTTCCCCAACAGTAGTGCGTCTTGGTTGGGCCACACTACTACTAAATTCGCCGACCGTTCCCGCCACGCTAGGTTTAGCAGTAGTGCGCCCAAACTAACCGCGCTGTTGCTAATGTAATAGTAGTAGCGCGCTTTTTTTGCAGGTCGCTACTGCTAATTTTGAACCTGGTCATGTGGCGGGTCCCGCTTAGCAGTAGCGCCTCTTCTAGAAGCGCGCTACTGCTATCTTGTTAGCAGTAGCGCGTTTTACGCCAAGCACTACTGCGAAACCGCAACCATTCCACCTTTTCCCTCCCCCTCCCCCTCCCCCATCCTCTCTTCCTTTACTTTCCCCTAGCTCCCATCTCCTCTCCCCCTCACTTTGCTTCTTCCTCACTATTCTCCCCCCATTACTCTCCTTCTTGTACCTATCTTTCTCTCTCTTTATTACTCCTAGCTAACTACACCACCTCCATTAACGCATCTCCTTTCTCTTTTTCCTCCCCCCTCCACTAGTTGAACTTGTCTCCTCCCAAACTAGCTAGCTAGGTAAATCTAGCATTTAGTGAAGTGACCTATGGACCTCCCTAACTAGATCTAGCCTTGTCAAGGAGAGCTTGTCCACTTTTGATCATTCCATAGGTGTGTGTGGCGACACCTATATATCGACATCATCATCACCATGCTCGATCTCGAGATAGGTGATTAAAAATTTATGCTTTTGCAAGAATGGAAATATGTGTATGTGTGTGATATGACATAATCGGGCGATATGATGGAAATTGTGTGTGTGGCATGAGTTGCCGCTGAATTGTGCTTGTGAGTTTCCTATATTTTGCCAAAATGTCAATTTATTTCTGTTTCGGCGAATTCTGGGCAAACTCTATATGTCCTATTTTTATGGAAGGTCATGCCGAATTTTTGTATGACTTTGATGCATGCATGCATTTTAATAATCAATTTGTTTATTATTACCGTGCAGGCATTCATGTTGGTCAGTGGAATGACGGTGGACAGGTGGTTGCGGTCGGCGGTGCAGGACATGAAAGAAAATAACCTGACAGAGATTTTATGTCCGTGTCGAAGATGCAAAGGAGGAGTTTGGCTCGACCCTTATGACGATGGTCGTGTGATGGCGCACCTACTCATGACTGGTTTCATGGATGGCTATACGCGATGAATAACTGAAGATGAGGATGATGATCTTGAGGACGCCGACGGGGCAGGAAATGACGACACAAGGCAAGACGAAGAGATGATCAATAATGGCGGTGGAGAAGGGGCCGGACATGGTGGTAGGGAAGAGGCCGGACATGGCGGTGGAGAAGCAACCGGACATGGTGGCAGAGAAGGGGCCGGACATGGTGGTGGATAAAACATGGACTCCATGCCGCAGACTTCGTCGGTACTGAATTCAATGGTGTGGGACCCTCATGTTCAAGCACTGCTTCGCAAGAAGATGACTACTGACAGAGCTGCTTCTAGAGAGGAGGCCGAGCTGCAACAACTGGTGGTAGACTTGAACACTCCATTGTATGATGGTTGCGATCCCGAGGTGACCCGCTTGAGTTTCACGCTCGAACTCTTGAAGAGTATGGAAGACGATGAAAAAGGCATCAGAGCCAGTGCTGAAGGTATGGAAGACGAGGTTTGTTTTCTGGGACTTGGAGTACTGGCACAAACTCGACACGCCTCATTGCCTTCATCAAATACATATCTATAAGAATGTCCTTGAGAGCTTGCTTGCGACACTGATGGACATGCCGGATAAGACTAAGGATGGGCCAAAGGCAAGAAAAGACTTGCAAGATTTGAAAATCAGGGCAGATCTGCACATGCCACCCCATAAAAAGTCAGAGGAGACAAAGATGGAGACAGAGGCACAGGAGAAGAAGGGCAAAAAAGTAAAGGAAGAAGATTATTGCCCCCCCTACTTGCTTCAGCTTAAGTGCGAAGGAGATCGATCAATTCATCAAGTGCCTTATGGGAATCAAAGTTAGTTCTGGTTACTGTGGGAAGATAACCAGATTTCTAGACCCCAAAAAGAAAAGGTTCAGTGGGATGAAGTCTCATGACTGTCACATGATGATGACGCAGATACTACCTGTTGCCCTTAGAGGGATAATGGACAAGCATGTCCATGACACGCATACTGGTCTCTCCAACTTTTTCAACGTCATCTCTCTAAAGTTGATCAGTGTGAAGCAACTCTGAAGGCTACAGGAAGAGATCGTTGTGATACTAAATGAGCTTGAGATGTACTTCCTGCCCGCATTCTTTGACGTCATGGTGCATCTATGTGTCCATATTGTGGACAACATAATAGACCTAGGGCCATCATTCCTGCACAACATGATGCTGTTCGAGGGGATGAATGTGATCATCAAAGGATTCATTCGTAGCATGTCTCCTCCGGATGGAAGCATCGTCCAGTGCTATCTGACACAAGAGTGCATCTCTTTCTGTGAGAATTTTCTATATGGCGCATACCAGCCGCCTGGTATTGGTTTGCCTGTTAAGAAGCACATTGGGAGGCTCGAAGGAGAAGGTCACTCCAATGGTCGCAGGGAACTATATGTGGCCTACTCAGATCGACGCAACGACTTTGACAGAGCAAACTTGGTAGTGCTACAACACCTAGACCAGGTAGATCCTTTCGTGACACTGCACAAAGAAACTATCGCAAAGAAGTATCATGACTGGGGGGGTATGCAGGACGGACGCCGAAGTTACTAGAGAGCACAACTCCACTTTCCCACATTGGTTCAAAGAGCATATTCTTGCTAATCCCCCGGAAGAGGGCTCTAAGGACGCATTGCTCATATATGCCTTAGCACATGGACCCTCGCCCAACCTCGTCACCTATCAGTCATACGATGTCAATGGATACACATTCTACACGGAGGCCAAAGATAAGAACATTGATTTTCAGAACTCAGGGGAGACGATGGAATGCATGACCGGCAGCGACAACGACGCAACTGAGAGATTTTATGGAAGGGTCGAGGAGATTTGGGAGCTTGACTACTTTGGACTGCACAGTGCGATAATGTTCCGTGTTAGATGGTCTAAGAATGTCAAAAGAGAAAACCGGTATTTCACTACCATGACTATACCCGACGCCAAGAACGCTACCATGAATGCCATCGCAAAAAACGAGCCATGGGTACCCGCTAAGCACGTGACAAAATGCTCCTTCATAACCGACGAGAGCAATCCCAACCGTGTTGTCATGAGGAGAGGCAAAAGGAACATCATTGGAATGGATGGAGTCTCCAACGAGGAAGACTACGACCAGTACGGTAACCTGATGAGGGAAGATGATGATGACGATGAAGTATACGTCAAAAGAAGAATCAATACTACATTACCTAAGAAAGATCGTACTCCATGGAAAAGGAAAAGTCACAATGAGGGGCTCAATTATTTGTCAACGAACAAGAAGGGAAAGAAGCTCACTCAAAAACGAAAACGTCGAAGCTGAGAAACCGTTATCGGTCAAATGATGTAATATATATGTTCCTATTTTCTATGCACACTTAATCGTTATGCATGGGTCTCTCTCTCTCTCTCTCTCTCTATATATATATATATATATATATATATATGTTCCTATTTTGTATACATACTTAACCGTCAAATGATGCAATATATATCGCCTTAGTTATATACATTGTATCACCTTCCCTTCATTCTTGCTCTTGGAAAAAAGGAAAAGAAAAGAAAAAGAAGAGTAGAAAAGGAAGAGAAAATAAAGGAAAAGAAAATAGAAGAAACAAACAAGAAAACTACTATAGCTAGTGGTGATAGCAGTAGCGCCTTTATGGAAAAGCGCTATAGCTACGTTATATAGCAGTAGCAATTTTTTTGGTAAAACGTGCTATAGCTATGGGTGATAGCAGTAGCGCTGTTGGGTAAAAAGCGCTATAGCTAACTTAGCTATAACGCGTTTTGCGGCA
>NC_057804.1:282358783-282364551 GCF_018294505.1 Triticum aestivum | reverse complement strand
GCTGGAGTCCTGCCCTCACCCTCGACCTTGCCGGAGTCATTGTCTCCCCCAACCCCGCCTTGCCTCGGTGCCGCGTCGTCTCCCTCACCCTCGCTAGAGTCACCATCTCCCCGACCCAGCCTCGCCTCAGTGCCGCACCGTCTCCCTCTCCCTCGCCGTAGTCGCCGTATCCCCCGACCCCATCTCTCTCTGCCCTCTATAAGCCCTCTCCCCTCCCCTATTCTCTACTCTCTCTCTCTGTTAGTATGAACCCTAGCTATTTAGTGCTAGTTAGTATGAATTAGTATGAACCCTAGGCTTTTTTAGTGGTAGTTAGTTAGTTAGAATTAGTATGAACCCTAGTTAATTACGTAGTATGAACCCTAGTTAAAAAACTTGGAAAAATTAGTGGCTATTTTTTAGTGTTAGTTAGTATGAACCCTAGGTTGCAAACTATTGCTATTTTTTGTTAAAGCAATTGTTGCTATTTAAAAAAACCAGAATTAGTATGATCCCTATAGTTAATTAGTTGGTATGAACCCTAGTTAAAAAACATAATTAGTATGGGTTAAATGAATTCTAGGTATTTTAGGTGTTTTAGGTGTAGTTAATAGAATTCTAAGTATCTAATATTTTAGTTAAAGCAATTGTTGCTATTTAAATATAAAATAGAATTGATTAACCCTAGGTGAATTAGTTTTTACCCTAGGACAGATTAGGTAGTATGAACCTAAATAATTAGTAGGAAATTAACCAGGTTTTCAAATTAGGACATAAATTTAGCTAGCTTTTAAATTAGGACAAAAATTTAGTTGGCTGAATTTAGTTTCAAGTTCTATATTTTTCTTGCTGTTATATGCAAATTTGAAGTGGTCATCTGATATGTGGGCATGTGATGTTTGGAATTTGGACATGTGATATTTTGGACATGTGATATTTGGAAAATGATGGCTATGTGTAGGGTAAATGATCTGAGTGGCCTATGTTTCACCAGAATGTTGATTCATTTCCATTCCGATGAATTTCAGGAGCTCGATATGTCCAATTTTTAGCAAAGGTCATGCCAAAATTTCCCATGAATTTTGGCATGACTTGTGCTAGAAAGTAGGCATATCGAGTGCCGTGATTTGCTGCGACGGGAATGAAACGACATTCTGGCAAACCATAGACCTTTTTTATGTCATTTCCCATTTCATTATAGGTTTAGAATTAAACGAGGAGACTTAATCATAGGAACATGTCGAACAACGAACAAACCGGGCCTTCTGACCAGGATGCAGACGAGATGGATTATGAGGGTGAACAACAGTACCTCGAATTTTTGACTGCCAAGCACAGTCAAGGTTTGTAGGGCGGCCTCGATGATGGTACTGATGCCGACATCAACATCGACAATGCCGACACCGATGGCGGCGCCGAGACCGGCGGGGAAGGTACCGACAAGGAAGATACCGGTGGGGAATGTACTGGCGTCGAAGCCGCTATCGAAAAGAAGAAGTAGAAGAAGCAAAGGATACGAAAACCTAACAAACTCGGCATTGGACGGCTACTGATCACAAAGATGCCCCCTGGCAAGTTTGAGCCAATAGAGCCGGAAGAACCTCGCAAGTGTTATGGGAACCAAGTAGGATGCATCCTACGGGAATGAGCGAGCATCAACGACGACGACTTGAGGAGTAAAGAACATTTGAGGCAGTTGCTCCTGAAGAAGTTGCACAAGAGATTCAAGTTCCCCGACCGGGATGATAGCATAGAACAACCGTGGGATGATCCGAAGATGAAAACGATTAACAATCATGCCATGGGCATGTTTAGCAATGATTTGGCCTCCTGGAAAGGGAGGGTGAAACGAGCTATTGAGGCTGAGGAACCCTTGTATCGGTGCAACCAACCCTGGGTCTGTTGCCCTGACTGTGCATAGGCACAGGATCAAGACTGAACCACCAACCCAAGACAGAGTACAAGAAGCCAAGAGATTCAAAGGATCGACGAGCAGATCAGAGAGACCAAGACCAAGCCAGGGAAGCAAGACATCGTCAAGAGAGAGGCCTCCTTTGCCGGGCAGGCGAGCACGACAAGGGGAGAGGCCACCCCCAGAAGAAGATGACCAAGGCGTCCCGGCAGGGCCTACCGGGACTTGCGGAGGCAAAATCACCTCACCGACCACTCCATTACGACTCACGTCATCGATCAGTGCATTGTCAAGCCATAGAGTGATTAAGTGGCAGCCATTCGCCACATGGTGGCCCCTTTCTACCAAGAAAACCCATAGATGACACCCGTCCTATCATGTGTCATAAGAGCAGGCATGGAGCTGGCAAGATAACCCGGCAAGCCTTGCCGGGAAACCAACGATGTGACGTTAAGAGACACATTAAATGCGCTCTGTCAGCCTGCAGAGTTAGGTATGATAGCACTATTTGCTATCTTATCAGTGTCTAATGACTGATTTGCCACTGTGGTGACACCTTAACCTATAAAAGGAGGCCCATGGCAACAGTAGAAGGGGTTCAAGAGGTTAGAGGGTTGGATAACTCGCGCCCCCGTACGCGCGTAGTCGCTGCCGCCCTGAGGCAACCCTTGTCAGGCGAGTGTACTACGCTCGACCACCACATTTCCACTATCAATCCACCAAAGCAGCAGTAGGGTTTTACGCCTTGCGGCGGCCCGAACCTGGGTAAAACTGCCCATGTGATCTCTGTCGTGCTGCCTCATGTTCGTCTGCTCTTTGTGCAATGCGACTCCCCCCTGCCAAACCAGCAATGGGCCATCCTGATCCCATAGGTGGCCGTGGTTTCCCACGACATGTTTGGCGCTCCAGGTAGGGGGATCGCTTGTGCGAACCTAAAGGCGTGAGTAGTGCGTCATCTTCATCGCCATCTGCATCTTCGATGATGCCATCGACCATGGCGCCCAAGAAGAAACCAACTTCTTCGGCTCATCCATCCACCTCGAAGGCTCCGTCGCCCGTGGCCTCCAACGCTGCGGGGGGCACGGAGACACGAATGCTGTTGGGGATGTGGTCGGAGCAGGCGACACCGCCACCACTTCTCCCATGGCCAACGCAGGAGCAGGAGCCACCGGAGGAGAGCAGCATCAGCAACACCTCGACGGCCATGCTCCGGTTGCCGACGGGCACGACCGCAGTGATGGCACTTGGTCTGGGTCGAACCGCCGCCCTCCGGGCGTCCCTGTTATAGGCGTAACCGCTGCGCGTGCACTTTCCCCCGGGCGAGTCGACCAAGCTGCTACGCCCAGCAAAGCCGCCGGCCCTTGAGCGCCTTCGCCGCACCACCCTGTCATCCAGGTGGTTGCACCGCAATAGCAAGGGTGCAGTGTTGCTGCCGCTGGCTCCGCTAGGAGCTGAGCGACGACGCGAACAACTTCATCTTCATCCATGGCAAGTACAGCCTCAGAGGCCATCGCGCAGGCTCAGCAACTGCTGAGGTTTCCACAGGCGGCCGAGCAGATGGACGAATGGCATGCCACCATCCAAAGTCTACTCGGTTTCGCCAAAGCTGGGGGCTCACGGCAAGCCAGACTACCACGGCCTCCCCAAGCAACGACAATGGCTCATGCTGCTGCCCGTATTGAGGGGCCGTCCCCATGGTGCAGTCCCCGCCATGGCAGCCAGCACGAACGCGACAAAATCAAGACCCCAATGACGTCTCGATGGCCTCCACTGACCCTTGAGCACATCCGGGCCAACAACGAACCTCGGAGGAGAGGCATAGAGGATATGCACGCGTCATTGAGCAACGCCATGATGACCTCCGCCGAACCGATGGGCGCGACGGCCCCAACGTCAACGAGCCCGTGCTTGGTATTGGCGGACACCTACCTTTCGAGGTTGGCTGCCCTGCCTTTACCCATGAGCTGCGGCAAGTCCGTTGGCCGTCTGTTCATATGTTCAAGCCAGAGATACGTGAGAAGTACGACGGGAGGCTGAACCCGGCAGATTTCCTGAGCATCTACACCATCACTGTTCAGGTTGCCGAGGGAAGAGATGAGAAGGTGTTCGACAACTACTTCCCTTTGGCCCTCAAGTACAATGTGAGTCCTTGGATGATGCACCTGCCGGAGAACTCCATTTCGTCATGGGTAGACCTGTCCCACAAGTTCATCGGTAGCCACCAGGAGCCAGGCTGACCTAGCGATCTGCAGCTTCTCCAACATAAGGAAGGAGAAACCCTCCATAAGTATTTATAGAGATTTAGGAAAGTTCATAGAAATATTCCAAATATCCATCCAGCAGCTGTGATAGCTGCCTTCCAGTCCAATGTGCGCAACTGCTTGATTCGTTCTAAGATGAACATGCGGTTGCCCATGACTGTGAAGGAGCTGTACACCCTAGTGGATAAGTGCGCTCAGATGGAGGAGGGAAGGAAGTTGCCCGGAGAGGAGGATTGCGTCAATGTTGATTCAGAGGATGATGAGGAATCAACCAGTCAGAAGAAGAGCAAGAAGCACAGTAAGAAGCGGAGGGATAAGGCAGTGTTGGCTGTTGAAGGGTTAGGCACCCCCAGTACCGGCAAGACCACCAAGGATGAGGTCCCCGGCAAGGAGGCTGCCGTGTGCGCTGATTGCTGGGAAGCCACGGCTGCCGAGAAGGCCTGGAAGGGCGATGGGCCGTACTGCAAGATCCATCAGACCAAGGGCCACGACCTTCAAGAGTGATATCAGGTTGAGCAGTTAGTCAAGAGACAAAGAGCAGAATATGAGAAGCGGGATAAGGAAAAGGGTCAGAGTATTGCTGGCGGGAAGGGTCGAGGTGGTGAAGTAAATCGCCCTGGTAAGCCCTTTCTGAACCAAAGAAAACCCGCCAGGGGTCGAGAGAAGGAAGCCTGTGATAATGAGAGTGATAGAGGGGATGAAGAGGAAACTAGTGAGCAAGAGTTTTAGAAAGCCACTGACGTCCTGTGCGTTGATGGGGGTGCATCTTTGCACACCTCTCACCGCCAGCTCAAGCGGTGGGCGCGAGAAGTCAATGCCGTGGAACCAGCGCCAGAGGCCCGGAAGCCACTCAAATGGTCCCGTACACCCATCATCTTCGACGAAGAGGATCATCCTAGCCATACCACTTCGGTAGGGTGCCTGCCATTATTGGTATCTCCAACAATTCGCAACCTCAATGTCACAAAGATGCTGGTGGGCGATGGGGCCGGACTGAACTTGATTTCCCCACCAGTTATCAGCAAGCTTCAGATAATAGAGGAAGAGCTAGAGGTTGCCGACACGTTTCAAGGAGTTAATCCCGGCAGGAGTCATCCGAACACTACAAAAAAGACACATCCGTGACATTTTGGGCCGAACAATTTTTTTCTGTCATACTTATGACACTTCTATGACGATAATTGTGAAAAACTCCGGTATCATCATAGATCTGGTGGGCTCCTACTTCTATGACAAAAAATCATGACAGAAAATGGGCTTTTCGTCCTGGGCGGGCCGGAGACGCAGCTGCATGACATTCTTTGGGCCGTCCATGGCGGAAAAAACCATGGTAGAAGCGAGGGCGAGGAAAATTTCGGGGAGTTCCCAGTTTGGTGGGCGGTCAGGGGCCGAGCGATGCGCGTTTATCTCGTACATGTACGCGCGTGTGTGCGAGGCGTTGGATCTAACTGAACCCGAGCAAGGTGTTGGGCTCTAACTGAACCCGAGCGATTACACTGCAGGCTACACGTTACTGAACCCGAGCAATCTATCGATGGTTGTTAACTGAACCCGATCGAGCGATTCCTTCGCTACTGCTGCTAACTGAAGCCGATCGATTGGATGAACAGTGAGCG